>NC_092227.1:61321118-61526118 GCF_036320965.1 Panulirus ornatus | reverse complement strand
ACAGATGCGGGAATGGTGTAGAGAGAAGCTCAAAATTTCCACCCACCCATACACTGGTAATCGCCAGTTGTACTTGGTTCTCAAGCAGTGATGTTGTGGCAATTGCATTAGAAAATATTCGTGCGCGTCCTGTTAACTCATGATATTCCTTTATTTTTGAATATCATGAGGAAATATTCTCCATTTAGAAAATTTGAATATGGCTAAGCATAAGGCCAGTGCCCGACCCTAAAACAAGCTGGTGAAAGTTTGAGTAGTTTGTGACGTGTTAAGTGATTGAGTTGTTTAAGTTCCGGGATCATCAGCTGTAGTTTACACGGGTTTATGTATATGTTTACCCGAGCGGGTTATTTGACCAAGTTGTTTACTTCCGGAGGTAAAGGGATCCTTCCTTACGCAGGTGTGTTTACATCTGCACCGGGGCTGCTCTGTTCTTGTGTGTGTGTGTGTGTGTGTGTGTGTGTGTGTGTGTGATATTTATACGTACGTACATGGGCACATAGAGAACCATCTTACTTTAAAGGAGCAATGGCATAGCCATATATATACATATATAATATATATATATATATATATATATATATATATATATATATATATATATATATATATATATATATATATATATATATATATATATATATATATATATATATATATATATATATATATATATATATATATATATATATATATATATATATATATATATATATAACCGAAATTTAAAGCTCTGAAACGCCATTACGGATTATTTTCAAACTTGGTAGAAATTTCGTGCGCCACACAACGCCACAGTGCCAGCAGTTGTCACATGCAGTGCTAACTAGAAAGCCTTCACTGAGTAGAGGGTCTAGGAAGGGGAGGAGAGATGGTGGGGATCTGGGGATGGGAGATCCGTGCAGGAGGTCAGTGTGTAGGGAAGGGGAGGGTCATGTAGGGGATGAATGGAGGTTGTATAATGAAGGAGGTGTCTGTGTGGGCTGATCTCGTACTGTGGACTGACCTCGTACTGTGGACTGACCTAGTACTGTGGACTGACCTCGTACTGTGGACTGACCTAGTACTGTGGACTGACCTCGTACTGTGGACTGACCTAGTACTGTGGACTGACCTCGTACTGTGGACTGACCTCACACTGTGGACTGACCTAGTACTGAAGCGCTCAGAATGATCGAAACTTCCAAGGCAGGTTCGAACCTGGCAGCAGGCCGGTTGTAGAGGCTGGTGTACACAAGGCCGGGAGAAGAGGCAGGTGTACACAAGGCCGGGTGTAGAGGCAGGTGTACACAAGGCCGGGTGTAGAAGCAGGTGTACACAAGGCCGGGTGTAGAGGCAGGTGTACACTGATTCGTGTTACTCCATCAAGACGTCCACAATGGGAGTGTATCCAGACTTCACACAGCATCCGGCTCACCACAGCAGGTTGGAGGGTGATGAGTGGCGGGAGTGAGGTGTTGTGGGTCAGGCAGAGAGAGAGAGAGAGAGAGAGAGAGAGAGAGAGAGAGAGAGAGAGGAGAGAGAGAGAGAGAGAGAGAGAGAGAGAGAGAGAGAGAGAGAGAGAGAGAGAGAGAGAGAGAGAGAGAGAGAGAGAACATAAAGGGAATGGTGACAGCCAGGGATCAAAAATGACACACATTGATTACGACGACCATAAATCAAAATTATATCCAGGACCGTAGAACACACACACACACACACACACACACACACACACACACACACACACACACACACATACACACGGAGGGTCATGACATCCAGAGGTTAAACCCAACCATGACACATGGGACCCCTGGGAGAGGGGAGGGGTGCAGGACGCGCGCCTGACACACTACACAGGTCCTGGGGGGGGGGGGGGAGAGGGAGCCGTAAATCCTTCAAGGATCCCTTGGGACGTCTTGTCCTGGCCCGCCGCCCCCAGGACCGCTGAGGTGTATGGCTGCGGAGGAAAGCCAGGCCGACACCACCGCCCCATCTGGTGACCAGAACCACACGCCTGGAGCACAGTCATCATCCACCTATAACACAGTCATCATCCACCTATAACACAGTCATCATCCACCAATAACAGTCTTCATCCAACTATAACACAGTCATCATTTACCTATAACACAGTCTTCATCCACCAATAACAGTCTTCATCCAACTATAACACAGTCATCATTTACCTATAACACAGTCCTCATCCACCTATAACAGTCTTCATCCAACTGTAACACAGTCATCATTTACCTGTAACATAGTCATCATCCACCTATAACACAGTCATCATCCACCCATAACACAGTCATCATCCACCTACAACACAGTCATCATCCACCTTTAACACACTCATCATCCACCTATAACACAGCCATCATCCACCTACAACACAGGCGTCAGCCAACGAGAGTCGTTGCGGATAAAGCAGTGAGACAGCGCGTGCGTCCTGCGCCCCTTCGTCATGCGGGCCGCTGGAGCGATGCGTCCATTATATGATAACATTTGGTGTCCATTCAGAGCGTCGTGAAGGGCCCTGACACATCCAAGAATATGTGTCCCGTCAACGCGTCCAGGACCCGGCATTAAGGCAGGAAGTAATTAGGGCCTCTCGCCGGGCCAGGGCGTGAGAATGCAAGCCATGGATCACTCCGTGTGATGTGCCACACCGCTGCAAGATGATACACGAGTCGGGTCGTCCAAGTGATAAGGTCACCACCCTGTGTTTGGTAGCGTCTGTCTGCTGGACTGTCAGCCGCTCTGTGCTCACCAAGATTTAGGAGTGGAGGACAATAGCAACTTGAGGCGTGGTGTCATGCACTGCACCTGCTGCAGCATTCATGCAAGAGAATGTTTGAACACCAGGCATTGCTCAACCCAGATCCTGGGATCTTTCTCGTTGTGTGATGACTGTCTGTGTGTTGTTACGAGGAGAAAGTCAAACACTCGTGTTGCCCCGTCTATTAACCTTGTGTATATGTACCATGTCTTTATCATTGTGTGCGTACAGTTAAGTATGTAAGTGTGTGTGGTGTGTGTGTGTGTGTACTTACTTAATTGTACTTTTTACACTCGTAGACCTGCATTTCATGATCATTCACAAATATCATATAACTTTTTAAATTTATGAACGCTGTCCTCAGTAACCAAGTCTTCATTCATTTCATTCCAGTCATCTGTTACTCTTATAGTTTATAGGTATTTTCTATTTTTTTCATTTTAAGTTACTTGCTTATTATCATCTTGTGTTCTCTGGTTGTTCTGTCCCTACATCTCTCGAAAAACTGTTCATCGTCTTCGTCATAGATCTGTTCCTAAAAACGTAAATATTTTGATCAGGTCACCCCTCGCTTATCTCTGTAGACCTTCTCAGCTCTTTTGTTCCTTTTTTTGGGTGCGATGACCAATCCTGTGAAGTATATTCTAGTTTTGGCATAATGTATGTTGTGGATAGCGTCCTGAATAAACAATAACTTAAATGTAGTTGTGATATTTGCCAGCAAACAGTTGGTCTCATTGAGTGTTCTTCTGAGGTGGGAATCTGTGGCAACAGTTTAGGGAAAATGTCCGCTCCTAAGTCTTTCTCACACACATAGAGTCCTGCAGCAAATTATCATCGTTCCTCTGTCTTATGTATGGACGATTATTTGACAGTAGGCTATAATGGAGGATTACTGCCCGGGTGTTTGGTGAGTCATCGAATGATCGTTGGCCATCGTCATGGTATGCCAGCGAAGGCTCATTATCACATACCCTGATATACAAACGAACATCGTATAACAGTAATCATGTGTCATTATATGGCCATCATCTTGCATTGATGGGTTAGTAAACTATTATTAGCTAGAGAATGTCGGGTATTTGTGAATCGGCTTAATCTTAACATGCGATGTCACGGGGGACGGACGTCCGGTAGGCAATAATGCTTCGCTCATAAAAGTGTTCGCTGGTGGGCGGTGCGTCTTGGAGTAATGCACTCGACCTGGAGCGTCTGTGGCAGGTGATCGTCGACAGACGAGATTGTGGATCCGTGCATAACCCCTGACCACAGCTTTATGTATCAATAGGTGATTAATGCACCCTAACCACTAGCCTCCCCCCCCCCCCCCCTCTCTCTCTCTCTCTCTCTCTCTCTCTCTCTCTCTCTCTCTCTCTCTCTCTCTCTCTCTCTCTCTCTCTCTCTCTCTCAGGCCAGGAACGCTACGCCTGGCCAACAAACACCGGAGGAATTCGCTCCGATGTTTCAACCCCAGTATCTAATGACTCCCCCACTCGCCCCCCCCCCCCCCCACGCTCCTGCACCGATGTACTCATATTTCATGAACCTTTACTCTATGGGGGAGCCACACTACTGGCCATCTTTCCCCAGGCCACACCCCTGGCCAGCCCTCCCCAGGCCACACCCCCTGACCAGCCTTCCCCAGGCCACACCCTTGGCCAGCCTTCCCCAGGCCACACCCTTGGCCAGCCTTCCCCAGGCCACGTCCCGGGTGCTCGGTTAACCCTCACAGTCGCTGGCCGCCTCATAACCTTGACAGTAGAACACCCAGTCATTCATAATACAACCGTAGTTCACCCTGGTGGGCGCTTGCTGGCGAGGGAGCGACTGGGGAAGGTCTTGTGACGCCAGGAGACATCGTTGTGACGGCAGGGGGCGTCGTGGGACGGTAGGGGGCGTCGTGAGACGGCAAGGGGCGTCGTGGGGACAGCAGGGAGACGTCATGGGACGGGAAAGGGACGGCAGAGGGCATCGTGGTCTCTCACGGGGCGTGGGAAGAGACCATTCTTCTCATTCTGATGCAGGAGGAGTGAGAGAAGAGACGGAGGTCCGTCCGTCCAAGTGAATGAACTGAAAGAAATGATAAAAAGGACAGGATTTTTTTCAAGGTGGAGATTACAGACGGGTGTGATGGAGGATACCTTGTGAATGTGTCGCTGTTGTACATTGTGCCGTAACCAAGGACGGTGCTCGGAGACAAGCAGCCGATGTTTACTTCACTCGTCACATACTCTTTTAAGTACCTCCACCAGCAGGTCACTGGTTGATCCAAAGATTTCGCGGCTCTGGATGAATATTTTGTTAAGATATTCGTTTTCTAGGTAGACGTAGACAAAGCATGTTAGTGTTGAGTATGGGTGAAGAGCGCATATCTTAAGAGGCCAGTATAGAGCTACAGAGGGTATAATACATGGGCGCAGGAGGGTGGCAGAAGGGCCCGAGTGGGGGCCCAGGGACCCAAAGGGGTCCCTCTGCCGTCAGTGTTGTAGGGAGGTCTAGGACACATAAGATACGTAATAGTTACAGGGTAGTATGTGATGCTGAGAGTATCATAGGTAACAACATCTGTGTATTACAAAGCAGGTTCTAAATATGTCATACACATACAGAACATAATGTTAACATTCGATTTACCATGTATTCCCAAACAAATTACATATACACTGAGATGGTTTTATGTTTTTGGAACAGGTCGCAGTGTAGTTTATATCGTTAACCCATTACTGGGATAGCAGAATGGGAAGTCAAAGTTACATTACATGTTTGGCGTACAAGTACGGAATATTCTGGCACTGGGCACTTTGATAATGACAGTAATACAGAAAGAGTCAAGTTACATTATACACTGGACATTGTAGTTACAGAACGTGCTTGTATTGGTCATGATGTTCACATAGACCTGGACATGAAAAATTTCGTTATAGTGCCAGAATGTCTCCGAGGATATAACTATCAATAAATAAATCACAAAGCTGTCGAAAGAGTAAGCTTTTGAGGTCTAAAACCACTGATTTCGGGACATCCGTTAATATGGTGTCGTAGTATCAGAGTTAGGCTTGGGTGTAGGTGTCCAGGCTTGGGGAAGGACACCTTGTTGGAGACACATATCATAAAGATCGAGAAGAGGATTAGTAGGAGCCATGACATTTTGGAGAAGTCTGAGCACGTCAAAGGTGACGGCCCTGCCTTGAAGAAGTGCATGTCGTAGCTCTTCGTAGGGGATTGGGATATTGTCCAGCTCCGTGTGATCGCCGCAGGCTATTTCTGTGGTTAAGCCTCTGTCGATCACAGTTGTCTGGTTATAAAAATGTTCTCCCATCAGCCTTCTTGAATGAAGGAATAGTATTCATCTTTCTACTGATCCTTGCAGCCGTCATCTGAGCAGCTTTGAGTAACCGCCTGTTCAGAGTTCCTCCACATTTCTAAGGCGAGTCAGGAGGTGCAATATCACGTCGACCATCATAGCGTCTAATACTTTCCAGAGTTTAGTTATGCCATTTCTTCTGATGCTCACGTCGCCCACGTTAACCACGTCCATCCCAGTTCGATATGGTCAGAGACAGTGAGTCTTCTGCAGCATGAAAAAAATTTCGTTATAGTGCCAGAATGTCTCCGAGGATATAACTATCAATAAATAAATCACAAAGCTGTCGAAAGAGTAAGCTTTTGAGGTCTAAAACCACTGATTTCGGGACATCCGTTAATATGGTGTCGTAGTATCAGAGTTAGGCTTGGGTGTAGGTAAGTTAGTGCTCCGTGTCCAGGCTTGGGGAAGGACACCTTGTTGGAGACGCATATAAAGATCGAGAAGAGGATTAGTAGGAGCCATGACATCTTGGAGAAGTCTGAGCACGTCAAAGGTGACGGCCCTGCCTTGAAGAAGTGCATGTCGTAGCTCTTCGTAGGGGATTGGGATATTGTCCAGCTCCGTGTGATCGCCGCAGGCTATTTCTGTGGTTAAGCCTCTGTCGATCACAGTTGTCTGGTTATAAAAATGTTCTCCAATCAGCCTTCTTGAATGAAGGAATAGTATCCATCTTTCCACTGATCCTTGCAGCCGTCATCTGAGCAGCTTTGAGTAACCGCCTGTTCAGAGTTCCTCCACATTTCTAAGGCGAGTCAGGAGGTGCAATATCACGTCGACCATCATAGCGTCTAATACTTTCCAGAGTTTAGTTATGCCATTTCTTCTGATGCTCACGTCGCCCACGTTAACCACGTCCATCCCAGTTCGATATGGTCAGAGACAGTGAGTCTTCTGCAGCATGAAAAAAATGTTCACGAACCTCCCATTTAACTCTACAATTATCCATCAGTCTATAGCATCATTTCTTTAAACAGTATAGTTTTCCTGATGATTTCCTTCTCCTATTTCAGGTCATATTTGCCTTAAACTGCATTTCTTTTCATAATATATCTGATATCTCCCTGTGTTCATTCACAAAGTTCCATAAGCCTTGTATCTCCTGTATCTTCCAGGTTGTAGACTTTTCCTTCTCTGACCGACACCTCTCGTTGATCTGTTATTAGCTAGACCTTCTTTCGTGTGTTCATTTTTCTTCTTACTTCGTAAGTTTGCTGTCCTGATCTTTGATGATATGTATCTTACTTCGATAATTTCTTCCGTTTGATGACACCTTTTCGTGATCTTTGATTTGATTCCTCGGTCACTCAGTTTCCTCGATCGTGTTTTGTAACTTCTGGTCTTGTTTCTGTGTCAATGGCAACATTTTCCCCAGACTTACGTAGATTCATCCTGTAATTCTCCATATTTTTTCTTTTTTTTTCTTTTTTTTTGTAAAAAGCCGATCAAGCTTCCCTTCATCCAACCTCCATCCGACAAATCTAGTGTTTACTCCCAAGGTATGGATGGTTTTTATCTCGCCTGACTATGTTCTTCCATAAACATCAAGCTTAGCATGGTTCTGGTGCTCGTGCTAATCATACCCTTAATATGTAGATTTAGTGATGTGATTCCATTCGCGAAATTTCGATACAGCCGTCTACACTTCCTTAAGCTTCTAAAACGTTCACAGCCTAGCTAAACTTCACAGCCTAGCTCATATACCGAAAGTAAAGGATGTATTCGTATGGAAAATCTTCACAAGACAGCTTCTGGAGAAATGGGTTTGCACAGTTCACTCCTAGTTATAAAAAGAACAATGATTTATATACATACCGTACATTAATATTCAATATTATGTTTTCATAGACTTAGTGTGTGTGTGTGTGTGTGTGTGTGTGTGTGTTTGTGTGTGTATGACCAGGTCTGCAGAGCCTTGGACAGTTGGGACAGAGAGCAACTCATTAAAATGCAAAATATCACAGGGGAGCCAGAAGGGGAAGCTATCATATATTGCACGATGGGTGACCAGTGTCATACACGCACCATATCTGGCGCTCCAACGAGCGTGGCAACCGTGTGTTTGGACTGGGATCAAACTCTCCACGGGCACCTGGGACCCGCTGGGACAAGGGGCTGTGTTCAGCACGACGGGTTCTTAATGGATGTCGCACCCGAGTGTGTATATACAGAGAGAGAGAACCAAGTGAAGTTTACTCACTATTGCTTGGAGGGTATTCCTGCATGTTGTACATCTGTCTATCTTATTGGTTAATATACGTGTACAGGATATATATATATATATATATATATATATATATATATATATATATATATATATATATATATATATATATATATATATATATGGATGCATGTTAACATGAAATGTTTGTGTGTGATGTATGCCGTATGAGTCTTCTCAAGACATGTTGGTGTCACGTTAGATGCATTTGTTGAGTATGTTCAGCTTGCAAAGCGAACTCGTGGAAAGTACAGAAAAATTCTTAACCGACAAATATTTAACGGAAGAGAGAGAGATAGAGAGAGAGAGAGAGAGAGAGAGAGAGAGAGAGAGAGAGAGAGAGAGAGAGAGAGAGAGAGAGAGAGAGAGAGAGAGAGTACTTACGCACTTTGGTCGTATGAAATTAAGTGTACTCCACCTCAGTACGTCTCCCAATACATCTTTGGAGTGAAAAGGTCTTTGATGCGACTGTACTCCCAGTGGTACATCCTCGCTAAAGTTGACTTTTCACTCGCGGTGTAACCTAGAGCAGGTGGAGTCCGGTAATTATATATATATATATATATATATATATATATATATATATATATATATATATATATATATATATATATATATCTTTCTTTTCTTTCAAACTATTCGCCATTTCCCGCATTAGCGAGGTAGCGTTAAGAACAGAGGACTGGGCCTTGAGGGAATACCCTCACCTGGCCCAATTCTCTGTTCCTTCTTTTGGAAAACTAAAAAAAAAAAACGAGAGGGGAGGATTTCCAGCCCCCCGCTCCCTCCCCTTTTAGTCGCCTTCTACGACACGCAGGGAATACGTGGGAAGTATTCTTTCTCCCCTATCCCCAGGGATAATATATATATATATATATATATATATATATATATATATATATATATATATATATATATATATATATTTTTTTTTTTTTTTTTTTTTTTTTTTATACTTTGTCGCTGTCTCCCGCGTTTGCGAGGTAGCGCAAGGAAACAGACGAAAGAAATGGCCCAACCGCCCCCATACACATGTACATACACACGTCCACACACGCAATATACATACCTACACAGCTTTCCATGGTTTACCCCAGACGCTTCACATGCCTTGATTCAATCCACTGACAGCACGTCAACCCCTGTATACCACATCGCTCCAATTCACTCTATTCCTTGCCCTCCTTTCACCCTCCTGCATGTTCAGGCCCCGATCACACAAAATCCTTTTCACTCCATCTTTCCACCTCCAATTTGGTCTCCCTCTTCTCCTCGTTCCCTCCACCTCCGACACATATATCCTCTTGGTCAATCTTTCCTCACTCATTCTCTCCATGTGCCCAAACCATTTCAAAACACCCTCTTCTGCTCTCTCAACCACGCTCTTTTTATTTCCACACATCTCTCTTACCCTTACGTTACTTACTCGATCAAACCACCTCACACCACACATTGTCCTCAAACATCTCATTTCCAGCACATCCATCCTCCTGCGCACAACTCTATCCATAGCCCACGCCTCGCAACCATACAACATTGTTGGAACTACTATTCCTTCAAACATACCCATTTTTGCTTTCCGGGATAATGTTCTCGACTTCCACACATTTTTCAAGGCTCCCAGAATTTTCGCCCCCTCCCCCACCCTATGATCCACTTCCGCTTCCATGGTTCCATCCGCTGACAGATCCACTCCCAGATATCTAAAACACTTCACTTCCTCCAGTTTTTCTCCATTCAAACTCACCTCCCAATTGACTTGACCCTCAACCCTACTGTACCTAATAACCTTGCTCTTATTGACATTTACTCTTAACTTTCTTCTTCCACACACTTTACCAAACTCCGTCACCAGCTTCTGCAGTTTCTCACATGAATCCGCCACCAGCGCTGTATCATCAGCGAACAACAACTGACTCACTTCCCAAGCTCTCTCATCCCCAACAGACTTCATACTTGCCCCTCTTTCCAAAACTCTTGCATTTACCTCCCTAACAACCCCATCCATAAACAAATTAAACAACCATGGAGACATCACACACCCCTGCCGCAAACCTACATTCACTGAGAACCAATCACTTTCCTCTCTTCCTACACGTACACATGCCTTACATCCTCGATAAAAACTTTTCACTGCTTCTAACAACTTGCCTCCCACACCATATATTCTTAATACCTTCCACAGAGCATCTCTATCGACTCTATCATATGCCTTCTCCAGATCCATAAATGCTACATACAAATCCATTTGCTTTTCTAAGTATTTCTCACATACATTCTTCAAAGCAAACACCTGATCCACACATCCTCTACCACTTCTGAAACCACACTGCTCTTCCCCAATCTGATGCTCTGTACATGCCTTCACCCTCTCAATCAATACCCTCCCATATAATTTACCAGGAATACTCAACAAACTTATACCTCTGTAATTTGAGCACTCACTCTTATCCCCTTTGCCTTTGTACAATGGCACTATGCAAGAGGTGAAAAAAAGGGCAAATGAGAGTTGGGGTGAGAGACTATCAGTAAATTTTAGGGAGAATAAAAAGATGTTCTGGAAGGAGGTAAATAGGGTGCGTAAGACAAGGGAGCAAATGGGAACTTCAGTGAAGGGCGTAAATGGGGAGGTGATAACAAGTAGTGGTGATGTGAGAAGGAGATGGAATGAGTATTTTGAAGGTTTGTTGAATGTGTCTGATGACAGAGTGGCAGATATAGGGTGTTTTGGTCGAGATGGTGTGCAAAGTGAGAGGGTTAGGGAAAATGATTTGGTAAACAGAGAAGAGGTAGTAAAAGCTTTGCGGAAGATGAAAGCCGGCAAGGCAGCAGGTTTGGATGGTATTGCAGTGGAATTTATTAAAAAAGGGGGTGACTGTATTGTTGACTGGTTGGTAAGGTTATTTAATGTATGTATGACTCATGGTGAGGTGCCTGAGGATTGGCGGAATATATATATATATATATATATATATATATATATATATATATATATATATATATATATATATATATATATATATATATATATATATTAAAACTTAAGTGTCCCTTTCATGTCTTGCTTGAGGCTCATGTCGTGCGTGAGGCTCCTGTTGTCTTGCTTGCGGCTCTTGTCTTGCGTGAGGCTCATGTCATGCGTGAGGCTCCTGTTGTCTTATTTGAGGCTCTTGTCTTGCTTGAGGCACATGTCTTGTGTGAGGCTCCTGTTGTCTTGCTTGAGGCTCTTGTTGTCTTGCTTGAGGCTCTTGTCTTGCGTGAGGCTCCTGTTGTCTTGAGTGAAGCTGTTCTTGTCTTGCATGAGGCTTTCTTTATTGCGTGAGATTGTTGTTTTCTTGCGTGTGGCTCTTATTGTCTTGCATAAGGCTCTTGTTGTCTTGCATGAGGATCGTGTTTTCCTGCATTCAGCTTTCGTTATCTTACATGAGGCTCTTGTTTTCTTGAGTGAGGCTCTTGTCTTGCGTAAAACTGTTGTTTTCTTGCGTAAGGATTTAGTTGTTTTGCGTGAGGCTCTTGCTCTCTTGCTTGAGGCTCTCGTTGTTTGCGTGTGGCTCTTGTTTTCCTTGCATGGGACTCTCGTTGTCTTGCGTGAGGATCTTGCTGCCTTGCGTAGTGTTCTTGTCTTGAGGTAGGCTCTCGTTGTCTTGCGTGAGCATCTTATTATCTTGCGTGAGGCTTCTGTCCGTGAGGTAGCATGTTATAGGTCATAGGAATGAGTGCAGTACCCTGTAAGACACTGGCTATGACATGTGACTCGATATTGGATCATACTGCAGAATATTGAGGAAGGGAAAGCAGGAGTCAGAGAATTTGGAATAAGTTTATTAAAATTTTTTGAGAAATTGTGGAGGAATAGAGAAGAAAACAAGTTATGGTAATAGATGATGTTTAATTATTTGATGCAAAGGAGAATGTACTTGTTTAATAGATTTTCATTTTCTTTCATTTTCTGAATGCAAATAATTTGAGTTGGTAGAAGTAAAGAGTTTTTCAGAGCAGCAAGTCGACTGTTGCTACGCATTGCTTTCTCAGGAGGTAAGGACGTCAACTGCGAGGTTTGTCGCGAGGGAACTTGGGTCTACAGCTGGGGGAGGCCATCTGCCTCCACTATATTGTTGGTTCCTCGTATACTTGACCTGCAGTGGTCTGCTCGAGGAACAGTATCTGGTGCAGCATGTTGCCCAGCGCCGGATATCTTTCATTGTGTAACCATAGAAGGATTTCATATCTAATGCAGTTAGTAACATAGTTATGGATACATAACTAGGTGGTACAAACATCATTTCCATATTACTCAAAGTATCCACAGTGATAGATATAATTTTCCTAATCTTATGTGTTAAGTTGGAATATCCTCTTACTGTGTAATATTGCATACTTTTGTAATACAAACCTTTCTATTTGAATAGGTCTTCGCTGCCTGGTGTTGGTGTGGTAAGTACTGGCCACGTATACAGTATAGGTCAGCAGGAGTAGTTATAATGGCGTGTTGACTGTGTGGTGCGTTGCAGGGGAGCGAGTGCGGGGTGTGCAGCGCAGTGGGGCGGAGTAACGAGCGTAGCCCTGCCCATCTGCACGCCGGCCCAGCCCTGCCCCTGCTACTGGCCGGTGCGTGGGCCTCAACGAGATGCGAGACCCGACCCTACGGCATGTTCCTCACCCGCAATCTGCTCTTCAGGTAAATAAACTCACACTTGAGTCTTAACCTCTGTATATTTGTGGTAATGTCTCAGGCCCTCAGTCTTGTCTCTTCATCATTGCTAATCTCCGAATTCATCTGTGTCAATATACACCCTTGTCCCACACCTGCGTTGTAAGGTTCCTAAGTATATGTGTCACTTGATTGAGTACACAACCCTAAGACCCCTCTCCATCACGCGGTTCCTGCCGCTACAAGACTGCGCTTCAATCAGTAGCAGAATAATACGTTCCCCGGGGAGACTGTATACCTCCTTGTCGTACTTTGACTACGACATTAAAGTCCTAGGATGTGACTTGTCATTCGCCGTTGTAACAGTAACACCCTTACGTATCATGTATGTAATTATGTGATTACTGTTTGTGTGTTACGGGGAGAGTGTTTTCTTTGGTAGGCATAGCGATACTGGTTTGTATCTAGTTGAATACATATGTGTGGCTGTTGTTATTATCTTTATATTACTTCAAATAAAAATGAAAATGCTGAAAGTAATTGAATGTATAAATTAACTGAAAGATTTTGAGTTTGTCGTCATCATACATCAGACACCTGGCCTGCCACAGCACCGATTTGTGGAGAGGAAAATATATATTTGAACCACAGAATATATGCGAGTATAGTACGTGAAGAATGGATGAGAGATGTACAGAACTGAAAACACATTTTTCGCATGTCTGTAGATATTTTTACATGTGTCACAGTACAGCTACACCAGCATCCCCACTCATGGTACAGCTACACCGACACCCTCACACTCATGGTACAGCCACACCAACACCCTCACTTATGGTACAGCTACACCGACACCCTCACACTCATGGTACAGCCACACCAACATCCTCGCACTCATGGTAAGCCACACCAACATCCTCACACTCATGGTACAGCCACACCAACATCCTCACACTCATGGTACAGCCACACCATCCTCGCACTCATGGTACAGCTACACCAACATCCTCACACTCATGGTACAGCCACACCAACATCCTCGCACTCATGGTACAGCTACACCAACATCCTCGCACTCATGGTACAGCCACACCAACATCCTCGCACTCATGGTACAGCTACACCAACATCCTCGCACTCATGGTACAGCCACAGCAACATCCTCGCACTCATGGTACAGCCACAGCAACATCCTCACGCTTCCACTACCCTAAATCAACATCACCACACACACTGTGTTTGGTATACGAGTCTGTGAGTCCCATTATGGCGCTTAGATATAACAATCCCATCAAAGAACTGGATAGTTTAATCCTTACCTGGGTGTATTCCTCTTTTGTTTTTCTTTTTTTTTTTTAGTTTTAAGGTATCTATTGTCTAGTTTTGCATAGACAAAGCATATCAATGAAGGTATGAGGGAAGGACACATGTCTAGGGGGTAGGTGGACCTACGACGAACAAGAAGTGATATCTAGAAATTGATGTATGAATGTAGAAATTACATTTTCCATTGTAATTGCGGCTAGTATTCAATAAATCGAATGTCATTTCAATGAAACTGATATTTTAGTAATTTTTATCGTCATTCACATGTTTAATTTAAGGTCCTGATGACATATAAACAATAGTTCTGCTCACAGAATCGTATTTGAAATGAAGAATATGGCTTCTACTGAGGTTTTAGAGTAGATATTGAAATAGCAAAAAAGCAGGTATTTTTCAGCTCGGAAAAAGTTTGTTTCAAGATCTAGATATAACGTAATGGAAATCTCATATAATTGATGTGATAATGTAAAGATATCAGATGCTTTCACTAGTCGACAGATATCAAATAAAAGTATATAGAATACTCAGGAATTGTTTTATAAATCTGCAGTATAATCTACATGCTTGATAACTGAAATTATTTGCCCCGGTACCAGAAATTATGAAGCGAATTCTCATGAAATATTTTAATCCTGTAATTATAGAAAGGCTCAAATACAAGAGTTAAGGGACCCCAAACAATATTTTTGTCCAAGAGTCGCATTAATCATTAGCAAATAAGTCCTGTGCGGAGTTTCTGAAGTAAATCGGAAGATCTTCAGTCCCTCAGTACTGGAGAACTTCAAGAATATTTATCGTACCATACGAAAAATATGGGTTCCAGTTGTCTATATCTTCCACAGATTCTTCATCTATTACAGTGACACATGTTCAGTACATGTACACTGTAGATCAGACGTTTATTTTCCCCTCCAACAGGTCATTCCCTCGGTACACTGTAGCTCTTGCGAAAGAGAGGAGACTTTACTTTAGTCACCCGTGAACCGTTCTCTGTGAGGCGTACCCGCTCTGCCCGTCAAAGATTAAGGAAGTTTAGCTTCAGTTTATATGCCCTAGATTCTATATGAGGCTGTCCACTGTGCCAACTGTCTAATCCATATAAGATGAATATTCATAGATGATAGTCAAGCAAGCATGAAGAAAAATAGGTTCCTTTTTAATGGGTGAGTGTAACATTCATCATAGAATGTTGAATAATAATCAATGATTATATATATATATATATATATATATATATATATATATATATATATATATATATATATATATATATATATATATTTTTTTTTTTCTTTATATTATTTTCGAAACTCTATTTCCCGCGTTTGCAAGGTAGCGTTAAGAACAGAGGACTGAGTCTTAGAGGGAATATCCTTCTTTGGTCCTCTTCTGTGATTTATTTTTTTCTTTTTTTAAAAGTAAAGAAGAAAAAGCGTTTCAATCCCCCCCACCCCCATCCCCGCTCCCTCTCCCTTTAGTTGACTTGTACAACACACATAGAATATGTCTTATAATCACAGTTGTTAATGGATCATATATGACTCAGTTGTTTTTTCTTCAAAATATGATTATTTTCTCCATCCTTTCCAATAACATTTATGTGAATATTTAAGGTAGTGTGTTAAACAAGGTGTGTACTTATCAGCATTTATTCCAGTATTGCATCAATAGCTAGAGTAAGTTTGAGTAGGAATTGTGATCATAGCAGTTAAAAGAATCTTTATGTACAGACAGACAGGTACCAAAATACACATGCCTGGATAATCTTGTAATACGTACAATGATTATTAATATCGACATGCAAAATGGAAAGCTCAAAGCTCAAAAAAGATATCTAGTGCAACAAGCAAATCTCTAAATTAGACACGCATAGAAAAAAAATTACTAATGAAAGCATAGCTTCAAAATCTTGATAACATCTAAAAATCCTTTCTTTTTTCGTCTACCATGTTCAGTCTTACATGAAAAATGTAACTTATACTGATCAGGGTTAAAAATGCAAATACAATGACGAGCATTCTTATAAGCCCTCTATGGTAAATATCCCTTACAAGCCACTTTTTTTTTTTCATTCTGTTGTAGCATTCTCCCATTCTTCTTTGGCAGAGCGATGTAATCTTAATTATCTGTGGTTTTTTTTTTTTTTTTTTTGAAAACTACACATCCCTAACATCCACGTACAGCCATTTTGACTTCCACGGGAAGTCAGTGGCAGATGACATGCAAATCATTGCAGTCTATATGTAGGCGATGGTGGCGCAAACTCCCGTTGACCAACCCAACTAAAATAGCCCAGTTAATGGTTTTGGAGTTGCAAGATGTTCCATTCAACGGCCCGCATCTGTATGGGAGTACATGTCCTTATTCCATTTTCCTTGCCAACCAAACCATCACCCCAGCATTGCCAGACATACGAGATTGTACAATTTCGATAATTTAGGCTTCTGTAACATAGCATTCATACAATGATACGATAATTTGAAATTTGGGACGATTTTGCTATATAATTTGCCAACATTTTTCTTAGAAGAAAATATGAATATTACGAGGAAAAATACTATATAGTGGAGAATAATACAGTTATACCTGCTACGTGTATCAAATAATACCGTCTAACTTGTGTCGCGCAAGTGCATTGGTGCTGCGAGTAGAGGGAATTTCAATCAGTCTACTGTCGTTCATACATCATGTCTGATAAGCAGAAGGGAGTGGAGAGAGGTGAAGGATCTAGTGCAGTGAAGACAAACAAACAAACCATGAACAGAAATACAGACGTGAGTGGGAGAAACAGTTTTTGTTGAGGCCTTTAAAGAAAGATCCATACAAGGCTCTTTGTCGCAACTGTAATATTAGACTAACTGCTCAGACCAAAACCATTAAGTTCTTTGAAAACAGTGAAAAGCACAAGACAGTGTGTGTACCATCCTTATCAAAAACTACAATAGTCATATTGCTAACGTAAGTACAGCTAATGAAACTAGTAAAAGTGATTCTGTTAAAGCTGCCGAAATAAAGTTGACTGCTCTTATGATGGAACAGAACATAAGTTTCCGTGTGGCTGATCATTTAGGTGAAGTCCGTAAAGTGTGTTTTCCTGACTCAGCTATTGAACAAGAATTGAAAATGAAAAGGACAGCGTGGCAAAAAGTATGTGTTCATGTTATTGCAGAGTCTCACAAACAGTAACTAATTAATCGCTTGAACCAGACTAAGTTCAGCATTGTAGTGGATGAATCTGCAGACATATCCACCTGTCAGACTTTATCAATCATAGTAAGAGTGACTGAAGAAGTGCTGCTTTACCAAGTTTTGGGACTCAGTGCCGATGTTAATTTTCACCTTGGAAGCAGAGAATAATTTGTGTAATTTGAAGTAGCAGTATATTTTTGTAAGTCTATGTACAACTGACAACTTTATACATGTCATAGGGGCATACATCATCCTCAGGAAAAAAAAATGCTATAATTTTGACCTATGTGGTACGACAATTTGGTACGGTCTTTGGCAACGAAGCTTCACCTGTTTAACTCATTTGGTTTTAAGTTGTTGTGGTGTTTATATGTGTACTCCGTGTCCCCAATTATTGGTCCTAGCTGTTCCCTGGCTTCCTAGCTTCATTATAGGTAAGTTTAACGTACATTTGTTGTATATCGATATGTTTTTTGTTCCAGTAATGTTTTAGGGCATTTTTGTTGGGCAAAATATAGATGATTGCGGTTTTCGTTTGATGTACTCCGTGTCCCCAGTTATTGCTCCTAGCTGTCCCCTGACTTCCTAGCTTCTTCATTATAGGTAAGTTTTCCGTACGTTCGTTGTATATCGATATGTTTTTTGGTCCCAGTAATGTTTTGGGACATTTTTGTTAGGCAAAATATGGATGATTGCGGTTGTTTTCGTGTGCTGGTTTCCTTGCGTTACATGCCTTTAGTAAGCTTGTGCTCAAGTGTGTTGTGCGTTAAGCACCTTTGCCGGTCTTCTGTCAGGTTTAAGTGTGTTCCACTTATTGTCTCTTGGCAGAGCGTGGCTCTGTTTCAGTTTGACGTCATTTCACCTTCGTGTAATCGGTGATTTTGCACCCTTCGTTTTTTGCGTCTCCCCCCCCCCCCTCATTGTTTTTGTAATGGGGTTTTGATTTTCCTCCATGCTTCCGTTTGTTCTGGTTCACTGTGGTGTGTTTTACCGTCAGGTTGGTATCGGATTCAGAATTTTGGGTTGTGGCCCTTTGTTATTAGTGGGGCAAGGCTTTGGACTCTTTTTTTTTTTTTTTTTTTTTTTTTTTTTTTTACTTTTTGACGTGCTCTTTCCATGATTACATCGAGGTGGTAGTTCGGGCATGTGTGGTTGGTTTGGGGTTCCTGTGGGGCCTCTTCTCAATAGGTAACCCTTGTCGGTGTTTCCCCAAGTCGCCTTACTTTCTCTTATCATCCCACGCCTCGTTTTCCTCCTGTCCGCCCTCACCGGTTGTGAGTGGGTTTTGAGGGAAGGGTCTCTTCAGGTTGTCTCTGTCTCCTCTTGCTGCTGAGTTAGAAGTGTGAGGGCGACGCCCCACTTCCCATGGTCTACAGCCTCCTGTATGGACGGCAGTGTTGCGGTGACACGAGGCTTCCTATTGTTCTCGGGTCATCCAGGGGCTCCTGCTGTCGTCATTCCACTGGGTTGTGCTCGCCGGCTCGTCTCGCCTCCCCATCCTATGAGGTGCTGTGGGTGTCGCTAAGCCCTTTATTCTTCCCAGCATCACAATAATAGATTTGTATCTTCCAGTCCTTTTCAAAATGATTAATCTAGTTGCTTCTGAGTGAACGAAACGAGTATGCTCTGGGGAGTAAGTTGTTAGGAGTAGAAAGTATGGGTGTACTTGTAATTACAAGTATGTTTGAATTTCTTAAAGGCCTCATCACAATGATCGCACAAATATGACTTTCTTTGACAATAAGTTGGTTAATGGTAAAACAATGACTGAAAAATTCTTACAAAGCCTATGATAATATCCAGCCGTACCCAGAAATCTCAATAATTCTTTCCTATTTGTAGGTGCTGGAAATTTTTCAATACTTTCCTCCGTAGTATTGATTGGTTTGATACATCCCTAACTAACAACATAACCTAGATATTGTACAGTTGCTCTAGCATATTCACTTTTCACCAAGTTTACAGTTAAGTTTGCTTTGTCCAACCTGTTAAACACTTCCCTCGATAAATACAAATGTTCCTCCCAGGTTTTTGATATATTACTATATCATCTATATATACAGAACAATCTTTAACATCACACAATACTTGATTTACTAATCTTTGGAAAGTACTACCATTGTTTTTCATAGCCAAGGGTAACACTTTATACTGATACAAACCATCCATAGTTACAAATGCTGAAATTTCTTTTGCTCTCTCAGTCAGAGACACTTCCCACTACCCTTTCAATGAATCTAACTTAGTTACAAATTTAGCATCTCCTATCTGATCAATACAAACATCCACTCTTGGAATAGGATATGAGTTAACTTTAGTGACCTTATTTACCTTTCTAAAATCAGTACAAAATCTATAGGAAATGCTATCAGGTGTAGTGACTAATGCACAAGGTGAATTCCATGGAGTGGTACTTTTTCAATCAGATCATTGTCAAGCATATACTATACTTTTTTCTCTATCTCTTTCATCTTAGAATTCACTCTGTATGGGTGTTGCTTAATAGGTGTTGCATTTTCAATCTCGACATCATGCTGTAATACATCAGTTCTCCTTAGGACATCAGAAAATAAACACCTAAACTCATTCATTATTTGTGTGATTTCACATCTCTCCTCTGTTTCTAAATAATCAAGCTTCTTTTCCAAATAATTTAACTCCTGAATTTTTTAACAGTTTAACTTCACATATACCCATCTTCACATTCTCACTTTCATCCATTTCCTCTACATCCACAGACATAACACTTGCACAATACACATTTGTAACATCATCCTTTACAGAATTTCTATCGTGATAAGGTTTTATCATTTGTATATGACACGATTGGCTTGGCTTGCATCTTTTTGGAGTATTTACAATATATTTCAGTTAATCCACTCTTTTCTCATCAACCCAGGGACCATAAAATCTTACTCTCAAAGGATTTCCTGTCTGAGGCAATATTACCAACACTCGATCACCTGCTTCTAGATTTCTTGTCATACCACACTTTCATATCATCTTGACACTTTCAGATTTTCTGCAGCAATCTCTCTAACCCTACACAGTGTTTTTAAAATCTGATACATCAATGGTCAAGGAGAATCACTCTTCCCAATCCACTTCTCATTCAGCAAAATCTGATACATCAATGATCAAGAGAATCACCCTTCCCAATCCACTTCTCATTCACCATACTCAGTTACCCTCAAATAGACTAAAACCTGTAGATTCTTGTACTGCATCTATAGTGGCAAACATTGCTAAAGGCAAACCCTCATCCCAGTTTATTGACAATTCCTCACAATACATTCTCAAAGTGTTTTTCACAGTCTGATAGAATCTCTCCACAGCTCCTTGGCTTTGTGGGTGATAAGCACTTTGCAACTTTTGTTATATGTGACCCCTTTGATATTTTCTTTGAGCATTCCTGAAGTGAAATTACTTCCCTGGTCTGACTGTATAGTTTCAGGCATACCCACCCAGGAGAAATATTTCAATAACTCTCTTACAATATTTTTAGAATGTATGCTCTGTGATGGTACTGCTTCTGGAAATCTGGTAGATGCACACATTATTGTCAATAAATACTGATTTCCTATATATGTTTTTGGCAAAGGATCTACACAATTACAATTTTGCTAAAAGGTTTCCAAAAAGCAGGAATTGGCTGCAGTAGTGCTGGCTGTATAGTCTGGTTGGGTCAACTTACTCTCTGACATAATTCACAAGTCTTACAGTACTGGGATACATCTTCATATTTAGCCAATAAAAATGAGTTGTAATGTATCATTATTCTTCCTAACTCCAAAATGTCCAGATGAACAAGAACTATGGGATAAAGCGATAACATGTACCCTATAATTCTTTGGAACAACAATCTGCTTTTTGACCTCTCAGTGATCAGATGATGGAACATGATCAGGCCTCCACTTTCTCATTAACTCGCCATTCTGTACATAAAATCCAACTGACACATCACTTTCACTCTCATTTCTAGCAGCTTCACTCCGACATTCTTTCAAAATCTCATCACCCTTCTGTGACTTTGTCAACTCTCCTTGTCCTCAACAAAATTTGGAAATAAATAAATTTTTGATTCCACAGTGCTCTTCTCATTTCCAAATTCTACTGTATCATCTCAAGTTACAGACTTTTCATTAAATGTATCACTTAAATCATATTCAACTTCTCTCTTTAACATTGACCTGGTCACAACACAAGCTGGATAAACAATTTCACTTTACTATACATAAGTATCAGTCTGATTATATACATTTTTAAATCTTGTGGTTCAGCTTTACAATAGTCTGTACACTCATAATAGGCCTGGGACTAATTTGTGAGTCAAATCACTCCCCAATAGCATGTGTATTCCAGGTAAAGGAAATTCCTCATGTATCCCAACTTTTACACAGCCACTCACAAATCCACTCTCAAGATTTATATAATGTATTGGGACAGTAACCCTGACTTTAACCCTTGTACACTTACTTTTTCCCCAGAGTAAGGCTCCTTTGTCCTTTCTAAATAAGTATCTCGATATTAAAATTTTCTTAGGACTACCTTTAATCCCAACCTTTCCTTCTGTGATATATGGCTCATGATTTACAGATTTTGGTTTATTCACATCATACTCAGTACCTCTTACCTTACTAATATCCTGTGACAGAAAACTTCAAAATGAATATACTGTAGTTATCCCTACACTGTTTTCTGGAAGGTGTACACCTTTCTTCCCCTCCCCACCAAAAAAGGGAACAATTACTCTAACCGATAACAGTTTCACCAATATTCTAGCTTTTGTCCACTCTAAATCAGTATCTCAATATTAAAATTTTCTTCTCAGGACTACCTTTAATCCCAACCTTTCCTTTGGTAATATATGGCTTATAATTTACAGATTTTGGTTTATTCACGTTATACTCAGTATCTCTTACTTCACTAATATCCTGTCACTGAAAACCTCAAAATAGATTTACTGTAGTTATCCTTACACTGTTTTCTGGAAGGTGTACACCTTTCTCCCCCTCCCTGCCAAAAAGGGAACAATTACTCTAACCGATAACAGTGTCACCAATACTCTAACTTACGTCATCCCCTATGATTGGACTTGCGCTCTATAATGACAGTGCTAAGACCTCCAGTGGACCTCAGTGGAAACAGCAAAAGAACAGCAATCTGCACTGGGAAGATACCATCAACTCCCTAACTCCAGGGAAAACTATAGAGTAAATTTAATTGGGGGGTTTTCTGACACTTATATTCAGCATGACCAAATTCTCCACATCCCAAGCATTTTATTGGTGTTCTCTCTTGTCTACAAACATATCTGTATTGTGTTTCTCTTTGGAATCTGTTCCCTACATTGTTTTGTGGCTCATAGTTAGGTGGACCTTTCACAAAATAGTTTTATTTATTTTTTATACTTAGTCGCTCTCTGCTGTGTTAGTGAGGTAGTGCAAGGAAACATATGAAAAAATGGCCCAGCCCATGCACATGCACTTGTATGCACATAAACGCCTACACACACGCATATACATACCTATGCATTTCAACGTATACATATACATACATAGGCATATACATATTTACATATCCATACTTACTGCCTTCATCCATTCTCATCGCCACCTCCGCCACATGTGAAATGGCACCCCCTCCCGGCACATGCATGTGAGGTAGTGCTAGGAAAAGACAACAAGGCCACATTTGTTCACACTCAGTCTCTAGCTGTCATGTGTAATGTACCAGTACCACAGCTCCCTTTCCACATCCAGGCCCCACAAAACTTTCCATGGTTTACCCCAGATGCTTCACGTGCCCTGGTTCAATCCACTGACAGCATGATGATCCCGATATACCACATCGTTCCAATCCGCTCTATTCTTTGCACGCCTTTCACCCTCCTGCATGTTCAGGCCCTGATTGCTCAAAATCTTTTCCCTACATCCTTCCACCTCAAATTTGGTCTCCCACTTCTCCCTCTTCCCTCCACCTCTGACACATATATCCTCTTTGTCAGTCTTTCCTCACTCATTCTTTCCATGTGACTAAACCATTTCAACTCACCCTCTTCTGCTCTCTCAACCACCCTCTTTTTATTTCCACACATCTCTCTTACCCTTTCACTACTTACTCGATCAAACCCCTTCACATTACATATTGTCCTCAGACATTTCATTTCCAACACATCCACTCTCCTCTGTACAACCCTATCTATAGTCCATGCCTCGCAACCGTATAACATTGTTAGAATCACTATTCCTTCAAACATACCCATTTTTGCTCTCCAAGATAACGTTCTCGCCTTCCACACATTCTTCAATGCTCTCAGAACCTTCGCCCCCTCCCCCACCCTGTGACTCGCTTCCGCTTCCATGGTTCATCCGCTGCTAAATCCACTACCAGATATCTAAAACATTTCACTTCCTCCAGTTTTTCTCCATTCAAACTTACTTCCCAATTAACTTGTCCTTCAACCCTACTGAACCTAATAACCTTGCTCTTATTCACATTTACTCTCAGCTTTCTTCTTTCACACACTTTACTAGTTGCCAACTTCAGCAGTTTCTCACCTGAATCAGCCACCAGTGCTGTATCATCAGCGAACAACAAATGACTCACTTCCTAAGCCCCCTCATCCACAACAGACTGCATACTTGCCCCTCTCTCCAAAAGTCTTGCATTCACCCCCTGACAA
Organism: Panulirus ornatus; assembly: GCF_036320965.1. Lineage (NCBI taxonomy): Eukaryota > Metazoa > Arthropoda > Malacostraca > Decapoda > Palinuridae > Panulirus > Panulirus ornatus. Next base: position 61,501,918 of record NC_092227.1, on the reverse strand, counting down.
CCCCATCCATAAACAAATTAAACAAACATGGAGACATCACACACCCCTGCCACAAACTGACATTCACTTGGGAACCAATCACTTTCCTCTCTTCCTACTCTTATACATGCCTTACATCTTTGAGAAAACTTTTCATCTCTTCTCGCAACCTTCCTTCCACATTATATACTCTTGATACCTTTCACAAAGCATTTCTATCAACTCTATCATATGCCTTCTCCAGATCCATAAATGCTACATACAAGTCCATCTGTTTTTCTAAGTATTTCTCACATACATTCTTCAAAGCAAACACCTGATCCACACATCCTCTACCACTTCTAAAACCACACTGCTCTTCCCCAATCTGATGCTCTGTACATGCCTTTACCCTCAGTCAGTACCCTCCCATATGATTTCCCAGGAATACTCAACAAACTTATGCCTTTGTAATTTGAACACTCGCCTTTATCCCCTTTTCCTTTTTTCAGTGGCACTATGCATGCATTCCGCCAATCCTCAGGCACTTCACCATGGACCATACATACATTGATTATCCTTACCAACCAGTCAGCAACACAGTCACCCTTTTTTTTTGATATATCCCACAGCAATACCATCAAACCCGCCACCTTGCGGGCTTTCATCTTCTGCAAAGCTTTCACTACCTCTTCTGTATTTACCAGAACATTCTCCCTGACCCTCTCACTTTGCACACCACCTTGACCAAAACACCCTATATCTGCCACTGTGTCATGAAACGCATTCAACAAACCCTCAAAATACTCACTTCACCACTCCTCGTCATTACCTCCCCATTAGCCCCCTTCACTGATGTTCCCATTTGTTCTCTTGTCTTACGCTTTTTATTTACCCCCCTCCAAAACATCTTTTTATTCTCCCTAAAATTTGATGACACTCTCTCACCCCAGGTCTCATTTACCCTCTTTTTCACCTCTTGCACCTTTCTCTTGACCTCTTGCCTCTTTCTTTTATACATCTCCCAGTTATTCACACTACTTCCCTGCAAAAATCATCCAAATGCCTCTCTCTTCTCCTTTTCCATTCTGCACTCAATTTCTTGTGGTACTTCCTCACAAAAGTCTCCTTTCCAAGCTCACTAACTCTCACTACTCTCTTCACCCCAACATTCTCTTTTTTCTGAAAACCTCTACAAATCTTCACTTTCGCCTCCACAAGATAATGATCAGACATCCCTCCATTTGCCCCTCTAAGTACTTTAACATCCAAAAGTCTCTATTTCACATGACTATCAATTAACATGTAATCCAAGAATGCTCTCTGGCCATCTCTCCTACTTGCATACGTATACTTATGTATATCTCTCTTTTTAAACCAGTTATTCCCAGTTGCCAGTCTTTTTTCAGCACACAAATCTACGAGCTCTTCACCATTTCCATTTGTAACTCTGAACACCTCATGTACACCAATAATACCCTCGACTGCCACATTACTCACCTTTGCATTCAAATCACCCATCACTATAACCCGGTCTTGTGCATCAAAGCTGCTAACACCCTCACTTGGCTGCTCTCAGAAGACATGCCTATCCTGATCTTTCTTCTCATGACCAGGTGCATAAGCACCAATAATGACCCATCTCTCTCCATCCGCTTTCAGTTTTACCCATATCAATCTAGAGTTTAATTTCTTACTATCTATCACGTACTCCCACAACTCCTGCTTCAGGAGTAGTGCTACTCCTTCCTTTGCTCTTGTCCTCTCACCAACCCCTGACTTTACTCCCAAGACATTCCCAAACCACTCTTTCCCTTTACCCTTAAGTTTCGTTTTCCTTGGAGCCAAAACATCCAGGTTCCTTTCCTCAAACATACTACCTATTTCTCCTTTTTTTCTCATCTTGGTTACATCCACACGCATTTAGACACCCCAATCTGAGCCTTCAAGGAGGATGAGCACTCCCCTCATGACTCCTCCTGTTTCCCCTTTTAGAAACTTAGAATACAGGGAGGGGAGGGTTTCTAGCTCCCCACTCATGTCCCCTTTAGTCGCCTTCTGCGACATACGGGGAATGCGTGGGAAGTATTTCTTTGAATAGTTTGGATATTTATAAGGTTTGTCATAATTCTGCCTTTTACTCTCTTATCACTTCGTTTATGTGATATTTCTCCCTTGTAACATCTGTGAACTAATTCTAACTGGTCAGCCATCCTGGCTGCATCCATCATATTTTTCACTTTACTTATTTCATAAATTATTTCAGGGTATACATTACTTTTGAACTGTTCTAACTGGATTACTTGTCTCATTTCCTCCCTCGTCTCTGCTCCTCATACTTACACCTCCTCTCGAATTTCATTCCACACACTCTAGCTACCTCAGGATGAGTTCGTCCACAAATTTTCTTGATGTCCCTAAACTTTCTCCTTTACACGTCTGTGTCCAGGTTTTCAATGCTGCTTCTTTAACAGCCTTTATAATCCACTGATTCCATCATACTAAGACATGCATATGTCTTTCTATCCTTAAATTTAGATTTACTCTGTACAAACATAGCCCAGTCACTTTCATCCCATTCTTTGATAGCTGCAAGTTTTTCAAATTGAATGAAGAAGTCCTCAGTTTCTATAAACTCCTGGTAACTGACTTACTTTGTCATCTTTATCTCCAGTTCTTCTTCTTGTACCTGTTTTCTCCTCTGTTCCTAATTTCTTAAGTCTTACTTCTTTATCTGCCTGTATTCTCTCTTTTTCTGCCTTTAGTTGCATTTTCTTAAGTTCAAACTCTAACCTCAATCTCTATATTGCTACCTTTTTACATCTATTTCTCATAATAATCACTTTTTAATGTCAGGTTCCTCCAGTATTTATAAGGACACCAACTGATCAATTAATTCTCTGTGCATATCACTTTTGACATGTGTCCTCAGAGAAATTCCATGATTAGCTGCCACCTGGTTCAGTTCATCATAATTACAATGATACAGGAAATTTATATCCTGGGTTTCACTGAATTTCTTAACATTATCTGCCATGCTTAAACAGTGTGTATATACAAGTATGAACACTTGTTTAGAGAAATCTTCTTCAGTATGTTACACTAGAACACAGTAGAATACTAACCCACAACACTTCAGTACAGCTTGGTTACATACATTTGATTTCAGCTACCAGTACACACAGTTTCACTCCCAGTATATTTGATTCAGCCTCTGGACAGTTGGTTTTACGTCAACCTTCCTGGACAGCAGGTTTTGCATATCCAACTCCCAGAGAGGTCCCCCCTTGTTACAACTGCACCCCCTTCCTTTTATAGTTCATAATCAGCATCCAACAGTAGTTGAATACTAAACACAGGGGTATAAAAGTTATAAACATATTTTTACATTAATGAATAAAAAAAGGGGGTCTCTGAACAGAAAATATAGCAGTTTATCCCTAATACAGTGATCTCCCTCTACGTATTTTACTTAGCAAATCTTTGGCAAATATACTGGCCTCTATAACATAATTCTTTGAAATCATGAAGATGTGTACAGATAATATGATACATTTTCCCTACAGAGTTGTACGACATCCTACCAAAACCTATTCAGAGGGACAGAGAATAGAATATTCCAATACAGAGGGAGAGAGAGAACAGAATACTTTTTCTATTCTTGTATACAAATTTTTTTTATTATTGTTATTATTATACTTTGTCTTTGTCTCCCGCGTGAGTGAGGTAGTGCAAGGAAACAGACAAAAGAATGGCCCAACCCACCCACATACATATCTATACACATACACATCCACACACGCATATATACATACCTATACATTTCAACGTATACATATATATATATATATACATGCACAGACATATACATATATATATACATGTACATAATTCATAATTGCTGCCTTTATTCATTCCCGTCGCCACCCCGCCACACATGAAATGACAAACACACACACACACCCCCCCCCCCCATGCACACGTAGTAGCGCTAGAAAAATACAACAAAGGCCACATTCGTTCACTTTCAGTCTCTAGCTGTCATGTATAATGCACCGAAACCACAGCTCCCTTTCCACATCCAGGCCCCACAAAACTTTCCATGGTTTACCCCAGACACTTCACACATAAATGCTACATACAAATCCATTTGCTTTTCTAAGTATTTCTCTCATACAATTTTCTAAGCATACACCTGATCCACACCCTCTCAATCAATACCCTCCCAAATAATTTCCCTGGAATACTCAACAAACTTATATCTCTGTAATTTGAGCACTCACCTTTATCCCCTTTGCCTTTGTACAATGGCACTATGCATGCATTCTGCCAATCCTAGGCACCTCACCATGATTCATACAAACATTAAATAACCTTACCAACCAGCCAACAACACAGTCACCCCCTCTTTTAATAAAGTCCACTGCAGTACCATCCTAACCTGCTGCCTTGCTGGCTTTCATATTCTGCAAAGCTTTTACTACCTCATGTCTGTTTACCAAATCATTTTCCCTAACCCTCTCACTTCGCACACCACCTCGACCAAAACACCCTGTATCTGCCACTCTATCATCTAACACGAATCAACAAACCTTCAAAATACTCACTCCATCTCCTTCTCATATCACCACTACTTTTTATTACCTTCCCAGTAGCCCCCTTTACCGATGTTCCCATTTGTTCTCTTGTCTTACGCACTTTATTTACCTCCTTCCAAAACAACCTTTTATTCTCCCTAAAATTTAATGATACTCTCTCACCCCAACTCTCATTTGCCCTCTTTTTCACCTCTTGCACCTTTCTCTTGACCTCCTGCCTCTTTCTTTTATACATCTCCCAGTCATTTGCACTATTTCCATGCAAAACTCGTGCAAATGCCTCTCTTTTCTCTTTCACTAATAATCTTGCTTCTTCATCCCACCACTCACTACCTTTTCTAATGTGCCCACCTCCCTCGCTTCTCATGCCACAAGCATCTTTTGCGCAAGCCATCACTGCTTCTGTAAATACATCCCACTCCTCCCCCACTCCCCTTATGTCCTCTGCTCTCACCTTTTTCCATTCTGCACCCAGTCTCTCCTAGTACTTCCTCTCACAAGTCTCCTTCCCAAGCTCACTTACTCTCACCAATCTCTTCACCCCAACATTCTTTCTCTTCTGAAAACCTATACAAATCTTCACCTTCGCCTTAACAAGATAATGATCAGACATCCCTCCAGTTGCACTCTCAGCACATTAACATCCAAAAGTCTCTTTCACGTGCCTATCAATTAACACATAATCCAATAACGCTTTCTGGCCATCTCTCCTACTTACATACACATACTTATGTATATCTCTCTCTTTAGACTAGGTATTCTCAATCACCAGTCCTTTTTAAGCACACAAATCTACAAGCTCTTCACCATTTCCATTTACAACACTGAACACCCCATGTACATCAATTATTCCCTCAACTGCCATATTACTCACCTTTGCATTCAAATCACCTATCACTATAACCCAGTCTTGTGCATTAAAACTACTAACACTCACTCAGCTGCTCCCAAAACACTTGCCTCTCATGATCTTTCTTCTCATGCCCAGGTGCATAGGCACCAATAATCACCCATCTCTCCATCCACTTTCAATTTTACCCATATCAATCTAGAATTTACTTTCTTACACTCTGTCACATACTCCCACCACTCAAGTTTCAGGAGTTGTGCTACTCCTTCCCTTGCTCTTGTCCTCTCACCAACCCCTGACTTTACTCCCAAAACATTCCCAACCCACTCTTCCACTTTACCCTTGAACTTCATTTCACTCAGAGCCAAAACATCCAGGTTCCTTTCCTCAATCATACTACTTATCTCTCCCTTTTTCTCATCTTGATTACATCCACACACATTTAGACACCCCAATCTGAGCCTTCAAGGAGGATGAGCACTCCCCGTGTGACTCCTTCTTCTGTTTCCCCTTTGAGAAAGTTAAAATTCGAGGAAGGGAGGGTTTCTAGCTCCGTCCCCTTTAGTTGCCTTCCATGACACGTGAGGAATGCGTGGGAAGTATTCTTTCTCCCCTATCCCCAGGGATACTTGTATACAAGTACTTCCTATTATCTTATTTTATCTCTTACATGTTCATTGGTCTTCCATAAATTGTAATAGTAAGAATATCTACTAATAATTCATTTACAATCTAATAAACAAAATTTCGTATTGTAACGTGACATAATAAGACTTTTTCAAAAGGATATAATGTACCTTAAATAGATAACTGACCATATAATGGATAACTGAAACAGTTATTTGAAATGAGGGGAGATAACTGTAACACTATGTGTCCTCTTAACCTAATGTTTACAAGACTTGCTGAAAGTTTACCTGAGACTCCAAGGATGAATATGGGGTAGTAGTTCTTCAGTTCCATTTCTGGCATTCCTAGTTTTGGTATCATTGTTACTCCTGACTCTTTGACCCTTTGGGAAAAGTATCCTGTGTTTAGCAAAACATTGTAGATGTTGAGAGAATATTGAAGGTAACGTGTTGATTTGTCTCTTTTAGTGTTTCCCTGGACTTAGGGAGTTGACCATATCTTCCCACTGCACATTGCTGTTCTTTTGCTTTTACCATTGAGATCCACTGGAGGTGTTAACATTGTCGTTTTAGAGCATAAGTCCAGCCATAGGAGTTGGCAAAAGCTAGAATATTGGTTGTTATTGGGAGTACTTGTTCCCTTTTTTTGTAAGGGAGGGATACACTTTTCAGAGAACGGTGTAGGGATAACTACAGTAAATTTATTTCACAGGAAGTACAGTGTAGCCTGAATGTGACTTTGCAGCCCATTCCAATTCATTATCCCATGCACGTCTTTCACCCTCCTGCGTGTACAGTCCCCAATCCATTGTAATCTTTTTCACTCCATCCTTCTATCTGCAATTTGGTCTCCCATTCTCCTTCTTCCTCCACATTCGACACATATCCTCTTTGCCAACCCTTCCTTGCTTATTCTTTCCATATGTCCAAACCATTTCATCAAGCCTTTTCTGCTCTCAACCACACCCTTTTTATTACCACATTGATTTGATTTGTGTTGGTAACCCTAGCAAATTTGTTGTGCACCCCACACTCATCCTGCGAGTGTTAGCACAAAAGTATTAGAAATGTAGGTTGATATTACATAGGATGTTACAATTCTTTGTAAATGTTTAATTATTATTGTATGGTAATTTTACTGACTAGATGCAAAAAGAAGAGGTAGTAAAAGCTTTGCGGAAGATGAAAGCCGGCAAGGCAGCAGGTTTGGATGGTATTGCAGTGGAATTTATTAAAAAAGGGGGTGACTGTATTGTTGACTGGTTGGTAAGGTTATTTAATGCATGTATGACTCATGGTGAGGTGCCTAAGGATTGGCGGAATGCGTGCATAGTGCCATTGTACAAAGGCAAAGGGGATAAGAGTGAGTGCTCAAATTACAGAGGTACAAGTTTGTTGAGTATTCCTGGTAAATTATATGGGAGGGTATTGATTGAGAGGGTGAAGGCATGTACAGAGCATCAGATTGGGGAAGAGCAGTGTGGTTTCAGAAGTGTTAGAGGATGTGTGGATCAGGTGTTTGCTTTGAAGAATGTATGTGAGAAATACTTAGAAAAGCAAATGGATTTGTATGTAGCATTTATGGATCTGGAGAAGGCATATGATAGAGTTGATAGAGATGCTCTGTGGAAGGTATTAAGAATATATGGTGTGGGAGGCAAGTTGTTAGAAGCAGTGAAAAGTTTTTATCGAGGATGTAAGGCATGTGTACGTGTAGGAAGAGAGGAAAGTGATTGGTTCTCAGTGAATGTAGGTTTGCGGCAGGGGTGTGTGATGTCTCCATGGTTGTTTAATTTGTTTATGGATGGGGTTGTTAGGGAGGTGAATGCAAGAGTTTTGGAAAGAGGGGCAAGTATGAAGTCTGTTGGGGATGAGAGAGCTTGGGAAGTGAGTCAGTTGTTGTTCGCTGATGATACAGCGCTGGTGGCTGATTCATGTGAGAAACTGCAGAAGCTGGTGACTGAGTTTGGTAAAGTGTGTGAAAGAAGAAAGTTAAGAGTAAATGTGAATAAGAGCAAGGTTATTAGGTACAGTAGGGTTGAGGGTCAAGTCAATTGGGAGGTGAGTTTGAATGGAGAAAAACTGGAGGAAGTAAAGTGTTTTAGATATCTGGGAGTGGATCGGATGGAACCATGGAAGCGGAAGTGGATCATAGGATGGGGGAGGGGGCGAAAATTCTGGGAGCCTTGAAGAATGTGTGGAAGTCGAGAACATTATCTCGGAAAGCAAAAATGGGTATGTTTGAAGGAATAGTGGTTCCAACAATGTTGTATGGTTGCGAGGCGTGGGCTATGGATAGAGTTGTGCGCAGGAGGATGGATGTGCTGGAAATGAGATGTTTGAGGACAATGTGTGGTGTGAGGTGGTTTGATCGAGTAAGTAATGTAAGGGTAAGAGAGATGTGTGGAAATAAAAAGAGTGTGGTTGAGAGAGCAGAAGAGGGTGTTTTGAAATGGTTTGGGCACATGGAGAGAATGAGTGAGGAAAGATTGACCAAGAGGATATATGTGTCGGAGGTGGAGGGAACGAGGAGAAGAGGGAGACCAAATTGGAGGTGGAAAGATGGAGTGAAAAAGATTTTGTGTGATTGGGGCCTGAACATGCAGGAGGGTGAAAGGAGGGCAAGGAATAGAGTGAATTGGAGTGATGTGGTATACCGGGGTTGACGTGCTGTCAGTGGATTGAATCAGGGCATGTGAAGCGTCTGGGGTAAACCATGGAAAGCTGTGTAGGTATGTATATTTGCGTGTGTGGACGTATGTATATACATGTGTATGGGGGTGGGTTGGGCCATTTCTTTCGTCTGTTTCCTTGCGCTACCTTGCAAACGCGGGAGACAGCGGAAAAAAAAAAAAAAAAAGATGCAAAAAGTTGATAAATTTAAAATTTCAGGTATCTTATTAACAATAAGATATTGTGACATTTCTTGCAGGATTTGTTTAGGCCTATCCTTAAAATGCTCTATTTTTTCACATTCTAAGACAGTGTTCTAGTTTGTGTCCAAATCTTTGGCCACAAACTTTGCTATTCATATTATTAACATCTCCAGATAGGTCAAAATGCCTGTAGTACTTAAAGCTTAGCCTTAATCGAGCAGTTACAATATCTTGTAATCTGCTGATTTTACTACTTTCTCATTATACATGTTTTACTGATACACATTTCACTGCAGTGAAAAATGTTTCTGCTTGTCCTTACCTGAACTCGTCTTCATGCTTCAAAGAGGTCTGTTAGTTCCATTGTAATTATGCTTTTGAGACTTTATAGCATCACTTTTGTTAAGTGCAAGTTTGTCTGAGGCCTATGGAAACCATAACAATTTGATATGAATCCCTTGAGCAATAATATTTGAATATTTGTCTCTTGATTCAGAGACCAACATGTTACATTCTGATCTCAGGTTGTTAAGAGCAAGTAGTGAAGATAAAAAATCAGACAATTAAACTGTTTGTGGCAATCATTTCTACCAGCTCAAGAGCAATAAGTATAACAGACAATTCAAATAGTAAGGTATATACCCATCTGTTTATTCTCACATTAATCTCTCAATCTGTTACCATTGGGCTGGATCATATTGGCAGTACTACCTGCCCTTTCTGTGGCAGAATTGCGAGAACCATCAGTATAGATGCACTAGGCTATGTTATTTTCTGTCTGGAGTTACTATATATGTTGAAGGGGAAAATTATAAGTAATTAGATTCTTAGGAGGATAAGTAGGAGTAATGATATCAAAGAAAATGAAGGAAATGCTGCTGCTTCTTAATTTTATGCAAATTTTGTACTCCAAACATTGTCATGTGGTTAGCTGTTACTTGGATCCATTAATTAGATTCACTTGTGCCATGGCATATATGGTTTATCAGTTTTTTAGAGACAACTATCTGAATCACCATGCAGAAGTTTCAGTCCTGTCATGAGATTGATTTCCAGTATTCTGTCTTCAGTGCTGGGAATGCCAAGTTCTTTCTGCATGTTGAGTACTTTATTGATCTTCAGGCAACCAAGTATGATTCTTAAGGTTTCATTTTGCATTTTTTCAAGTCTATTGATACCTCTGCTGTTATTGGTGTGTGGTAGTATAAGCTAAGTACATCATTTTAAGAATCTTGATATTTGCACCATAATTAGGATTGTACCCTGCAACAGCTTTAAGAGCTATGAGTCTATCTGTACATAGTTGATTTAGTTTTTGCATACCAGCTGCAGTACATTGGACTGACTCACCAAGATATTTAAAGGAGACTGTCAGTTTTCCACCAATTTTCAATTTATATGGTCCACAATTTGGTTATTGAAGACTGTGGTTTTATCTGCAGAACTGATGAAGCCAAGGTTTTAACAGGTGATGCGTATATAGTTAACAGCAATCTGCATTGCACAATATATTTTGGTATGTACAAGAATATCCTCAGCATGACTCATAGTGATATTTCTAGGACACTATGAAATCAGTTTCAATAATGAATTTATAAATCGAACAGGGTGGTGCTAAGTACTCCACCTTGAGGAGTGCCAAGTAGCATGTCTTTAACATCACTTTTGTAGCCTTGAAACAGCAGTGGACTTTTTGTGAGGGAGAGAGCCAAGTATCCAATAGACCAGCCAGCCACCTGTAACCATTTTTGCTTGCTCATACAAAATAACTTGCCTGTTAGCAATATCAGTGTAAGCTTTTAGGTCAAGAAATGTGGTGTACTTATGCAGTATGCTGTCTGTCCCTATGAATTGTTAGGAAAGTAGTGATACAGTTGTGTACTCCTTTACCATGTGTGAAACCATTAATATTAGGTGACATCTGTTCTTTGATTCTGTGTAGTCGTGTGTTGAGCACCACTATCTCAAAAGTTGATTCTGTTGTAGTCGGTTGAACACCACCTTCCCAGATGTTTTGCACTGGCAACTCATCAGGAAGATTAGGCAAAATTCATCAGGTCCATGAGGAGGGTAAATGACTCTTGGCATAACGTATATCCATAGCCCACGCCTCGCAACCGTACAACATTGTTGGAACCACTATTCCTTCAAATATACCCATTTTTGCTTTCTGCGATAATGTTCTCGACTTCCAAACATTCTTCAAGGCTCCCAGAACTTTCTCCCCCTCCCCACCCTATGATTCACTTCCGCTTCCGTGTTTCCATCCGCTGCCAGATCCACTCCCAGATATCTAAAACACTTCACTTCCTCCAGTTTTTCTCCATTCAAACTCACCTCCCAATTGACTTGACCCTCAACCCTACTGTACCTAATAACCTTGCTCTTATTCACATTTACTCTTAACTTTCTTCTTTCACACACTTTACCAAACTCAGTCACCAGCTTCTGCAGTTTCTCACATGAATCAGCCACCAGCACTGTATCATCAGCGAACAACAACTGACTCACTTCCCAAGCTCTCTCATCCCCAACAGACTTCATCCTTGCCCCTCTTTCCAAAACTCATGCATTCACCTCCCTAACAACCCCATGCATATACTTCAGAAGTTGGTGACTGAGTTTGGTAAAGTGTGTGAAAGAAGAAAGCTGAGAGTAAATGTGAATAAGAGCAAGGTTATTAGGTGCAGTAGGGTTGAGGGACAAGTAAATTGGAAGGTAAGTTTGATTGGAGAAAAACTGGAGGAAGTGAAGTGTTTTAGATATCTAGGAGTGGATTTGGCAGTGGATGGAACCATGGAAGCGGAAGTGTTACAGGGTGGGGGAGGGGGGCGAAGGTTCTGGGAGTGTTGAAAAATGTGTGGAAGGCGAAAAGGTTATCTCGGAAATCAAAAATGGGTATGTTTGAAGGAATAGTGGTTCCAACAATGTTATATGGTTGTGCGGCATGGGTGACAGATAGGGTTGTGCGGAGGAGGGTGGATGTGTTGGAAAGATGTCTGAGGACAATATGTGCTGTGAGGTGGTTTGATCGAGTAAATAATGAAAGGGTAAGAGGTATGTGTGGTAATAAAAAAGAGTGTGGTTGAGAGAGCAGAAGAGGGTGTATTGAAATGGTTTGGTCACATGGAGAGAATGAGCGAGGAAAGATTGACAAAGAGGATATATGTGTCAGAGGTGGAGGGAATGAGGAGAAGTGGGGGACCAAATTGGAGGTGGAAGGATGGAGTGAAAAAGATTTTGAGTGATCAGGGCCTGAACATTCAGGAGGGTGAAAGGCATGCAAGGAATAGAGTGAATTGGAACGATGTGGTATACCAGGCCATGTGAAGCATTTATGGTAAATCATGGAAAGTTTTGTGGGGCCTGGATGTGGAAAGGGAGCTGTGGTTTCGGTGCATTACACATGACAGCTAGACTCTTAGTGTGGACGAATGTGGCTTTTGTTGTCCTTTTTTAGCGCTACCTTGTACGCACGCGGGTGGAGGGGGGATGTCATTTCATGTGTGGTGGGGTGGTGGTGGGAATGGATGAAGGCAGCATGTATGAATATGTGCATATGTATATGTCTGTGCAAGTATATGTATGTATACGTTGGATAGGTATATATATGTGCGTGTGTGGACGTTTATGTATATACATGTGTATGTGGGTGTGTTGGGCCATTCTTTCGTCTGTTTCATTGTGCTACCAGGCTAACACGGGAGACAGCGACAAAGTATAATAATAAAAAAAATCAACATATACATACACATACTTAAACAGACATGTGCATATATACACATGTACATCTTCATACTTGCTTGCCTTCACCCATTCCTTTCGCTACCCAACCCCACAGGAAACAGCATCACTACCCCTTGCTCCAGCGAGTTGTTGCCAGGAAAACAGACAAAAAAAGGCCACATTCATTCACTCTGTCATGTGTAATGCACCAAAACCATGGCTCCCTATCCACATCCAGACCCCACAGACCTTTCCATGGTTTACCCCAGATGCTTCACATGCCCTGGTTCATTCCATTAACAGCATGTTGACCCCAGTATTATTTTTATTATTATTATTATTATTATTATTAAACAATTTTAGGACTGAAGTTAAAAAAAGTCCAGATTGTAGGGAGAGTGTCTCTTACTGTATCTGTGGACAGATTTGACCACTCCATGAGTGAGTTCTCTTAGGTACAGAACTTCAATATGAGGATAAGATATTACAGCATGGTAACAAGAAATTGAAAGGTTGAATTAAGCTATAAAGTTGTCTTAGAGTCAGGAAAGTGTGGGTGGAAAATTTTTAAGCCTTATGGTATCCAAGTTTGGAGATTTAAGAACCTCGAGGTTTATTTGAAAGGAATGCATATTTACCCCATCACAATCTTCCAGCCCAGCAGGCCAGGAGTGGTCAATGGTACTACGCTACTACCACGATCCTGAATGTTCCCGACCCTCATTCACCCTCAAGGCAACTGGCACCTACACCCATGCAATGCCCACACCCTACGCTCATGATTTTAATGTCACTCGCCTTGTGCTGACACCAGAGGACTCTGACATAGCCACTGCTCTGAACTCGTATAAAGGGAAGGAGTGTGGCCAGCCAGGTAAGTGGGCACCCAAGAAATCACAGGATGTGACTTCTACAGGAGGTTGTCAGGCTATGGGTGTGCGGGTGCCCGTTATCGAGAAAGAGATAATCTGCACAGGTGTGGATGAGAAGGGTGGCATGTGGCTAAAGCTGGGCCAGACACCCACCACTCCACGGCAGATGGGTGACTCCTCTAGACCCACCAGCTGGGGACCACCACTTGTCAGCTGCAGACCTTATAACACCTATGAACAGGACAATTCCCTCCGACCAATGATGGGTGCTCGCACGGCCTCCCCTGCCACTTCTATCTATTCTAACCCAGTTATTATTGCTCTCTTTGTCTTTCTGCCACTTACTTGGAAACCCTGAATTACAGTGTGAAAGTTTGTTCATTTACCGTAGAGTTTTAGGGGTCGTACAGTATGTTGTCATAGATAACTATTAAACTCATTCAAAATCAGTATGAAAAGTGATATGTTGTTACCATATTTACCTATACTAATCTATATGTGTTGATATTAGGTAATTTCACTTTTATAAATTCAGTGCTTGGTTAAAAAGTGGTATTCAGCAGTGCATTGTAGCCAAATAATTGTCTTTGATATGCTACAGTGCATTTTCCATAAGGATAGATAGATCTCTGATAGATTTTAATGCTGACGTTTGTTCTTTATGTTAGGACTTTGTCACCATTTATGAAAACATAAACATAGTAACGTCCATTTGTTGTCTTTTTTGTTTTTTATATAATCTTCACTCTGACCATTTCTTCACTTAGTTGTTTGTTAACATTCCATTTAGCTGTACAAGAATGTAGAATTACAGTTGGTGTGTTAGTCTTAAGAAGTAGACTTGATGAATACTACTTTAGTGTATCGGTAAGATCATCATATATCCGAATAATCATTGAAATTTGAATTTTACAAAGAAAATCACTGTTGTACAGGTATTACTAAGACTTATGTCCTGCCCCTGTTTGGTGGTCGTTAAAACAATGAATTTGTTGTTGATTTCATAAATGCTTTGAAAAAATGAAATATGTAATTTTCATGTCAGGTGCTATTTACAAGGTGAAGTAGTATTTCATTGAAAATTGTTTGCAGAAAATTTTTTTGACTGTCAAAATGGCGATCACATAACAAATGAGTCTATGGATACAGGTCTGCCTGTAAAATTTATTATTTTAAGCTTTTTAAGGGTATTGGTTACGTTGGGGATTTCCTTCACCACCACATTTTTTATTGACTTGGAAGAGGAAAATCAAAGTTTACGCTTCAAACCTTTTATGAACTTGATGACTTTTAAGTCGCACATTAAGATATAAAAATTTCCACGACTGTATGGAATGAATTAGTTTCATTTATGTTTTATTAGAAATGAAAATTTTTCACATTTTAAGAGTACTTAAAAAAACGATATATATTGATAACAGTAACAGCCTCATTGGTAATGCAACGGTCTTGCAATATCAACAAACATTTGCTTTTGAAAAGATTGCCACCTTTTCCGAGTAACATTACTATTATTAAAAACATTTGTCATGGTAGCCACGAAATATTTTGGTAAGGCTACTCTAGTAAACTTAAGCATAGTGAACTGAACCAAGCCTAACAGCGTTAAAATATTAATTTATGAAAGCTAGTTACATTTGTTTATTCAAAATTGTATCTCATTGAAGGTTAGAACATACAGATAAGTATTTAGACTTTGAAAAGGAAAAATATCAACAATCAAATTAATTTTTGGTTCTGTAATGCATCAGCATAGTGCAGAACAGAGAATGACTCAAAAGAAGAGTCTTCCATCCTACCTATGTTACAGCATATTGTATCCTAACTGCTCAATGCTCACTGATGGCTGTAGAGGGAGATGCATTTTAGGAATTATTGTAATGTGCATTAATCACAGATGGTAGAGAGGAAGTATTTTCACCAACTTTAGTGCCATTATTTGAAAATCAGTGTGACCTTGAGTGGTTTGGTAAATAACAGAAAGAGATGTTTGAGTGTTTTCAGGAAAGTAGAATTCTACCAGCTTATAACCTCCTAAAATACAATACAAAACAGTGCAACAACTAATTAATTAATGCTAAACTGTCAGTATAATAACTAGATCATTTTTATTTCATAAGCAGACGTCAATTCTTTGTCAAAAACCAGTTGAGTAGAGTAACATTAATTCTTCTAGGGACAGATGACTTGGTGACCTGTTTAGGTACCAGTGGCTCTCCACCTAAAACTTGAATCACCTACCTCAGCCTCATATTAAAGATGGCATCCATACCAATGAACTTGCAAAATTTCCCAAACATTATCTTTATTAGCACTCTATTATTTGCAAGTATGTTTGTTTCTCTGTATATATCTTTGTCTTTTAGGCAGCTGTATAGTATAGTTACACCACAAATGTGTGACTCCTTGTGTGTACTGTTAGAGACTATTTAAGATAGAATATGATAGTGGACTAATTCAACCATTAGTATGTTTGCTAATGTTTGGTTAAGTGTCCCCTTCAGGGTCACTGATGACCATGTATTTAATCAGTGATTAATTTACAAATGTTTACTTTCTGTAGATTTGTAGATTTTATGTAAAGAAGTGGATTATATGTGTATAATAGTTAGTATCCAGTGTTAAGAGAAAAGTATGTACTCCAAAATAGTTCCTCTGCTCATTTTGCTATGAGCTGCACCCAAAGTTAACCCTGCCACAAGAATGTTAAGTCACATAAGGTATAGCTTCACATCATTGAAAAGGGGGAATCTTCCCTTATCTTCCCTTCCTGCTTGCTGTTGCTTGTGCTGTGTGTGTAAGCGGCATAGGCAAGAGGGAGGATGCATTGTTCTTCTGAGACTTGAGCTACGTTTAATGTTTGTTTGCAACAAGTCCACTGATATGGGAAGGTGTGTATTATAAAGTTGTCCATGTTTTTAAGACTTTTTTTTTTTAATAATTAAAGAAATAAAGTCAGAGTAACAAATGGTTTCATGAGTGGTAACTCAGGGCATTCATTTTTTAATTCGAGTTTGTTTACCAATATTACACTGGTAATGACTGATGTTAAATGAGAGAATTGATCCTCATCACTGAGGAGTCTAGTCTTCCTTATATAAGAAAAAAGATATCATGCGCTAGTGATAGATGAATATGTAATGTTATGAGTTTTATAAAAATGAATGTAAGGACATTGTGTAAGTGCAGAATCTAGTCGATCTGTTTTGTGTTCATTTGGTAATGTTTTTGCAATAGTAAAAATTTTGGTAGGGGGGCTAGTTTATTATTTCAAAGTGGATGATTATCAGCAGTGTTTTACTTTCTGTCTGGTAAACACAAAGTGTGTCACCTCGTTTTGTCAACTGAATACAGTGTTGTTACAGGTGGCAATGAGAGGGTCTTTTTTGAGAAAAAGAGAGCAATGCAAACTAGGAGTTTGTAATTGTTATGCAAATCTCAAGGTTGCAGTCATTCTCATGTCTCTTTTACATTCAGAAATCTCTGTACATCCCCTTCTCTATATTTAGGATCTTCCTTTGTCTCCTCACCAATATCATCAGCAGCTGGGTTAAGCCCCTGTTTCCTCTCAGTAAAATTCTCTTGATTGTCCTTGTTTCTTCTTGTACACACAGGGGATCTTTTCATATGTAAAGTAAACAGCATTCTTCAGCCTTTATGTATTGTTAAAATCCCCAGTCTGTCAAGTTTTTTTGCCCCAAAATGACTAAATTACAATGATAATGTGAATGCGTCTCCCACTGTCACACTGCCACTTTACACCCTGCCTAAAGCATGGATTATTTTTGATAACTTTGTATCCCTGTAAGTTTCTTCTTCTTAGTTCCTACCCATACACCCTGCGCAAAGTATGGATTATTTTTCAGTGCCCTTATATCCCTGTAAGATTCTTCTTAGTTCCCACCCAGCTTCCTCCTTAATTCCCTTGTACTTCAGCATAACACACTCTCCACCTTAATCCTGAATGGATAGACATGCATGATAGTCCTGCTCCCAACTCCAGTGGATCCATTAGCAACTGAAAGGTTCATAGTTATTGTTAGGTTGTTCACGATAATGTCAAAGAAATTCATGTGCATTACATCAAACTGTCAGACTCGAATACCTGAGAAAAAGGATTCATGTAGTAAAGATTACTCACCACCAGTGTCTTTTGCTTCCACAGAAGAATTTAGTTGGTTTCCTTTAAAATATTCAGTCTAGTCTATTGCTGATGATGCATTAACACTCCTGGATATTTTATCAACTAGCTAGATACTTTTGTCAAATGTAGAAACCCCATAGAGTTGTGTATAAAAAACAATGGGTTTTACTTGGAAATTAGCAAAACAAAGATTGTGCTGCACAAATTTTCATGGGAATGAAGTAGATAAAAACAGATATATTCCTCTTGGCTCCATAAAGTTGATAGCATTAAAGGCCAATAGTATTCAGGCTTCCCCATTTTCCTAAGAGAACAGGCTTAGGTAAACAATACTTTTGTCTGATTATCATTGTTGTGGCCTGTGAATTAGTTTGTGTTATTGAAGTTATATAGTGTAGTTCATGCTTCTGGAGTCCGCTGATGTTACTTTGTTATTGAATGGAAGAAAACTTTTCAGCCAGGCACCTCCATTTTTGTCCAGGACGTCAGATGATTACTTCTTTTAGTTCCTTTCTCCTTGTCACTTCCACCTGTAGTGGACAGTAACACAGTGAAGTGATACACAAATTTGATTTCATGAAGTTTGGGAAGAATGGAGGTATTAGGGGGTACACAGCTCAGTAAATGGTGGCTCATTGACAACTTCCTGGGATGCTGGAAATATGTAAACATGGAAGTACATTTAGAGTATGAAATAAATGTAAAAGTTTTAAGGGCGTTTACTTGTACCTCAATCTATTCTTTTCCTTCATTCTTAGTTATAAAAATTGTGCATATATGTTTCTGGACTCCGCATCTGAGATTACACACTATGGAGAGTCATCCTTTGACAACGTTGTAGTATCATTAGAGGAAGAAGAGAACAATCTCATCAAAAAACTCACCCCTTTGTAATCCATTTCCTTGTTCATCTGCAGGAGTCCTAGAAGAAGGGTCTGAGGGTTATATATATAAAGGAGCCTTCTTGAATATTACCTCTGTCCCTCACTATCCATTCTGGCCTACTTTTTTATGGATTCTACAGTTGTCAGGATGACTCTCCATATATCTTTCATGGAATTATCATGTGAGCCCGGCCAGTCAGGAAGAATCAGAGTCTGCTAACTCTGGTTACTAACAGTACATTTCCCTCATTAACAGTGTAAGAGAGGTGCATAAATGTGTGTGGTACATAAAGTTCATGCTATGTATAGTATATGAATTGAGATATGTGGTACATAAAGTAAGAGGTCTGTACTGCATGTGGTACATGGTCATGTCATATGTTGTACATGAATTAATAGATGGGTGCTGCATGTGATACATGAAGTAAGAGATGTGAGCTATTTGGTATATAAAGTAAGAGGGATGTGTCTCAGTGTGGTACATAATTAAAAGGCATTTCATGTGTAGAACATAAAGTACATATGTGGTTCATGAAGTAAGAAATGTGTGCTGCATGTGGTACATGAAGTAAGATATCTGTGCTGCATGCGACACATGAAGTAAGAGATGAGTGGTACATGAAGCTCATGTTATTTATGGCATATGAAGTAAGAGGTGTGCTACATGTGGCACATGAAGGACATGTTACAAGTGGTACATGGAGTAATGTGTACTGCATGTAGTACATGGAGTATATGTTGTGTTGTAAATGAAGTAAGAGACGTGCTATGAATGATACATGAAGTATATAGTGTGTGTGGTACATGTGTGTTGTGTGTGGTACAGGAGGTGAGAAATATGCCCTGTGTATGGCACATGAAGTGCATGTTATGTTTGGGACATGAAGTAAGAGAAGTATGTACTGCATCTGGTATATACATTTAGTGCATAAAGTACATGTTATATGTGGTACATAATAGGTGCATACTACATGGGTACATGAAGTAAAAGATGTGTGCTGCATGTTGCACTTGAAGTGCGTGTTATGTAAGAGATGTATGCTGGCTGTGGTACATAAAATGATAAGTGTGTGCTGCATGCTGTACATGAAGTAATTGTCATGTGTGGTGCATGAAGAGATAAGTGATGCATGTGATACATGAAGTATATCTCATGTGCGATACATGAAGTAGATGTTTGTGATGGGTGTTGTACATGTGTAGTGTATTAATAGATGTGTGCTGTATGTGGTACACGAGGTACATTTTTGGTGTGGTACATAAAGTAAGGTGTCTGGTACATGTTTTGTGCTGTACATGCAGCTAGCGAGGTGTCCCGGTACGTAATGTAATAGGTGTGTAGTACATGAAGTGCATGTTATTTTTGGCACACAAAGTAAGGGATGTGTGCTGTAGAGATGTATCAGATGTCTGAATTTAGAGATCCATGGATCCAGATATGTATGCGGATATGCTTATGTATTTTGCGGATGTGGATGTTTTCAGGGTGTTTTGTTTTATATTTTAATAGATTAAGAATTCATTCCTTATAGAACATCAGTCATTTCCAAATGGCAGCTACTTTCATTACAAAGTACTGTATGATTATAGTTTCTTATGTCTAGTTTCAGCAGCACAAGTCGTTACCAGGATGGGGGACAGGGACCTAACTTTACTTGCACCCCACCAACCACTTCCCCCAACCCTTTTAAAAATGGTTAACTTAACTCCTGATTTATTAACAGCTGTTCTTTCATCACTCATTCAAAGTTTAAAGTTCAAGATAAGCAAGTTTTTCTTCAAAAACAAAAGTTTCTCTGCCTTCCCTCATAAAAGACACTTACATTTTGCATCACAGGTCAAACCAGCACCACTGAATAGCTGCTCACTGGGGATGCTGCTTGGAGGACAGCAAAGATATCAGCAAGCGACCTTCGCCAAATCAGGGTAGATTCTCATCTTTTCTTTCCACCATCGCAAACTGTCTTCACTGGTCCCATTGACTCTTTTCCTTTTGATACCTCATAGTATATTTCTTGGCACTTTTCCTTGGTACATGTCTCTGCTGCTTCATCATCACTACTGAAATAGAGGTCATTGCTTCATCCAATCTTCCATAGGTGTTGGTTGTGTTAACTGTTTGAATAGTTGACTTTGTTTTCTGGTTGATTCATGGTCTTTATTTGCCTTGGTGCTCAGCTGAGTCAGCTCTTCTTATAGTCTGGCGACTGATGATTTCACTTAATCAGTGATGTAAGGAGAGGAAAAAAGGACAATTCTTTTTCAGCATCAGCTCGCATTGTTTGTTTTATGATGTTTTTTACCTGTGTTGCTTTTTTATCTTGGGATGACTTGATCATTGATTCGATATCTGTTCAGAGCCTGAAACTGAGGTACCAATTACTTCAGAAACTTTTGATGTGCTTGGCGGAAGAGTTGTTTCAAGAAAACTACAAGAGGTATCAGATCACCTACTGTAGATGTTGAGTCACTCCATGGGGTTCTAGAGCTTTTGCACATTTAGACATAATTAACCATAATGTGGTGCTGAGTTGCCTTATTTTGGAGTTCGTAACAGCATACAAACATAGTGACTCCTTTGTTTGTAGTGTTCTTTTCAGCATGTGCCAGGTGCTGTTCCACCTTGTGGGTGTATCATGGATGACGCATAGCTTAGGTTCTTGCGGCCTGTCCTGAATCTTTTTTAGTTCATCTTATGCCATCGTTGAATGATGGAAATAAGTAGCAGTTTTGCAACATTTCTGATTATCTTGTCTATTTCATCCTGTGATGATATTCCAGGTTTAACAACTTGTATTTTATGCGCAGCACAATGCAAATTATTTATACTCAGCAATGAAACACCTACTGAGGTATCTTTCCAGACATAATTTCTCCCCCTATCCCTGGGGATAGGGGAGAAAGAATACTTCCCACGCATTCCTCTCGTGACTTAGAAGGCGACTAAAGGGGATGGAAGCGGGGGGCCAGAAACCCTCCCCTCCTTGTATTTTAACTTTCTAAAAGGGGAAACAGAAGAAGGAGTCACGCGAGGAGTGCTCATCCTCCTCGAAGGCTCAGATTGGGGTGTCTAAATGTGTGTGGATGTAACCAAGATGAGAAAAAAGGAGAGATAGGTAGTATGTTTGAGGAAAGGAACCTGAATGTTTTGGCTCTGAGTGAAACAAAGCTAAAGGGTAAAGGGGAAGAGTGGTTTGGGAATGTCTTGGGAGTAAAGTCAGGGGTTAGTGAGAGGACAAGAGCAAGGGAAGGAGTAGCACTACTCCTGAATCAGGAGTTGTGGGAGTATGTGATAGAGTGTAAGAAAGTAAAGTCTAGATTGATATGGGTAAACCTGAAAGTTGATGGAGAGAGATGGGTGATTATTGGTGCATATGCACCTGGGCATGAGAAGAAAGATCATGAGAGGCAAGTGTTTTGGGAGCAGCTGAATGAGTGTGTTAGTGGTTTTGATGCACAAGACCAGGTTATAGTGATGGGTGACTTGAATGCAAAGGTGAGTAATGTGGCAGTTGAGGGAATAATTGGTATACATGGAGTGTTCAGTGTTATAAATGGAAATGGTGAAGAGCTTGTAGATTTATGTGCTGAAAAAGGACTGGTGATTGGGAATACCTGGTTTAAAAAGCGAGATATACATAAGTATACGTATGTAAGTAGGAGAGATGGCCAGAGAGCGTTATTGGATTATGTGTTAATTGATAGACGCACGAGAGACTTTTGGATGTTAATGTGCTGAGAGGTGCAACTGGAGGGATGTCTGATCATTATCTTGTGGAGGCGAAGGTGAAGATTTGTGGGGGTTTTCAGAAAAGAAGAGAGAATGTTGGGGTGAAGAGAGTGGTGAGAGTAAGTGAGCTTGGGAAGGAGACTTGTGTGAGGAAGTACCAGGAGAGACTGAGTACAGAATGGAAAAAGGTGAGAACAAAGGAGGTAAGGGGAGTGGGGGAGGAATGGGATGTATTTAGGGAAGCAGTGATGGCTTGCGCAAGAGATGCTTGTGGCATGAGAAGCGTGGGAGGTGGGTTGATTAGAAAAGGTAGTGAGTGGTGGGATGAAGAAGTAAGAGTATTAGTGAAAGAGAAGAGAGAGGCATTTGAATGATTTTTGCAGGGAAAAAATGCAAATGAGTGGGAGAGGTATAAAAGAAAGAGGCAGGAGGTCAAGAGAAAGGTGCAAGAGGTGAAAAAGAGGGCAAATGAGAGTTGGGGTGAGAGAGTATCATTAAATTTTAAGGAGAATAAAAAGATGTTTTGGAAGGAGGTAAATAAAGTGCGTAAGACAAGGGAGCAAATGGGAACTTCAGTGAAGGGGCTAATGGGGAGGTGATAACAAGTAGTGGTGATGTGAGAAGGAGATGGAGTGAGTATTTTGAAGGTTTGTTGAATATGTTTGATGATAGAGTGGCAGATATAGGGTGTTTTGGTCGAGGTGGTGTGCAAAGTGAGAGGGTTAGGGAAAATGATTTGGTAAATAGAGAAGAGGTAGTAAAAGCTTTACGGAAGATGAAAGCCGGCAAAGCAGCAGGTTTGGATGGTATTGCAGTGGAATTTATTAAAAAAGGGGGTGACTGTATTGTTGACTGGTTGGTAAGGTTATTTAATGTATGTATGATTCATGGTGAGGTGCCTGAGGATTGGCAGAATGATTGCATAGTGCCATTGTACAAAGGCAAAGGGGATAAGAGTGAGTGCTCAAATTACATAGGTATAAGTTTGTTGAGTATTCCTGGTAAATTATATGGGCGGGTATTGATTGAGAGGGTGAAGGCATGTACAGAGCATCTGATTGGGGAAGAGCAGTGTGGTTTCAGAAGTGGTAGAGGATGTGTGGACCAGGTGTTTGCTCTGAAGAATGTATGTGAGAAATACTTAGAAAAACAAATGGATTTGTATGTAGCATTTATGGATCTGGAGAAGGCATATGATAGAGTTGATAGAGATGCTCTGTGGAAGATTTTAAGAATATATGGTGTGGGAGGCAAGTTGTTAGAAGCAGTGAAAAGTTTTTATTGAGGATGTAAGGCATGTGTACGTGTAGGAAGAGAGGAAAGTGATTGGTTCTCAGTGAATGTGGGTTTGCGGCAGAGGTGTGTGATGTCTCCAAGGTTAATTTGTTTATGGATGGGGTTGTTAGGGAGGTGAATGCAAGAGTTTTGGAAAGAGGGGCAAGTATGCAGTCTGTTGGGGATGAGAGAGCTTGGGAAGTGAGTCAGTTGTTGTTCGCTGATGATACAGCGCTGGTGGCTGATTCATATAAGAAACTGCAGAAACTGGTGACTGAGTTTGGTAAAGTGTGTGAAAGAAGAAAGTTAAGAGTAAATGTGAATAAGAGCAAGGTTATTGGGTACAGTAGGGTTGAGGGTCAAGGCAATTGAGAGGTAAGTTTGAATGGAGAAAAACTGGAGGAAGTAAAGTGTTTTAGATATCTGGGACTGGATCTGGCAGCAGATGGAACCATGGAAGCGGAAGTGAATCATAGGGTGGGGGAGGGGGCGAAAATTCTGGGAGCCTTGAAGAATGTTTGGAAGTCGAGAACATTATCGCAGAAAGCAAAAATGGGTATATTTGAAGGAATAGTGGTTGCAACAATGTTGTACGGTTGCGAGGCGTGGGCTATGGATAGAGTTGTGCGCAGGAGGGTGGATGTGCTGGAAATGAGATGTTTGAGGACATTATGTGGTGTGAGGTGGTTTGATCGAGTAAGTAATGTAAGGGTAAGAGAGATGTGTGGAAATAAAAAGAGTGTGGTTGAGAGAGCAGAAGAGGGTGTTTTGAAATGGTTTGGTCACATGGAGAGAATGAGTGAAGAAAGATTGACCAAGAGGATATATGTGTCAGAGGTAGAGGGAACGAGGAGAAGTGGGAGACCAAATTGCAGGTGGAAAGATGGAGTGAAAATAAATTTTATTTAAATTTTCTCAAGATACTTCTGAAATAATACCTTTTTTTGCATGTGTGAACATATTTTGGATGTATAACATGTTCTCATTTTCCTCCAGTTAAAAAGTAAATAAGTAGCTTTCTTAACTTAGGATAAGTTTCATTTCTGTAATACCAGTAGTAAACATTTCCCATTTACAGAGACTGATCCAGGACTTAAAGTGAGGGTACCCGATTAAAATGGGAAGGGGGATCCAGATGACACAACTTTACTTGCCTGAGTTGCCATAGCCAAATATATACATAATGTATGCACATGTACCAAGTCTAGAGCTGTGCATTCTATGTAATTAATTAATTCATTTATTATACTTAAGTGCTGTTTCCTGTGTCAGCGAGGTAATGCAAGGGAAATGGACGAAGAATGGCCCAACCACCCACCTACACACTGAGTGGGAGGTGTATAAAAGAAAGAGGCAGGAGGTCAAGAGAAAGGTGCAAGAGGTGAAAAAAAGGGCAAATGAGAGTTGGGGTGAGAGAGTATCATTAAATTTTAGAATAAGAAGATGTTTTGGAAGGAGGTAAATAAAGTGCATAAGACAAGGGAACTTCAGTGAAGGGGGCTAATGGGGAGGTGATAACAGGTAGTGGTGATGTGAGAAGATGGAGTAAGTATTTTGAAGGTTTGTTGAATGTGTTTGATGGTAGAGTGTCAGATATAGGATGTTTTGGTCGAGGTGGTGTGCAAAGTGAGAGGGTTAGGGAAAATGACTTGGTAAACAGAGAAGAGGTAGTAAAAGCTTTGCAGAAGATGAAAGCTGGAAAGGCAGCGGGTTTAGATGGTATTGCAGTGGAATTTATTAAAAAAGGGTGTGACTGTATTGTTGACTGGTTGGTAAGGTTATTTAATGTTTGTATGACTCATGGTGAGGTGCCTGAGGATTGGCGAAATGCTTGCATAGTGCCATTGTACAAAGGCAGAAGGGATAAAAGTGAGTGCTCAAATTACAGAGGTATAAGTTTGTTGAGTATTCCTAGGAAATTCTATGGGAGGGTATTGATTGAGAGGGTGAAGGCATGTACAGAGCATCAGATTGGGGAAGCGTAGTGTGGTTTCAGAAGTGGTAGAGGATGTGTGGATCAGGTGTTTGCTTTGAAGAATGTATGTAAGAAATACTTAGAAAAGCAAATGGATTGGTATGTAGCACTTATGGATCTGGAGAAGGCATATGATAGAGTTGATAGAGATGCTCTGTGGAAGGTATTAAGAATATATGGTGTGGGAGGCAAGTTGTTAAAGCAGTGAAAAGTTTTTATGTAGGATGTAAGGCATGTGTACGTGTAGGAAGAGAGGAAAGTGATTGGTTCTCAGTGAATGTAGGCTTGCGGCAGGGGTGTGTGATGTCTCCATGGTTGTTTAATTTGTTTATGGATGGGGTTGTTAGGGAGGTGAATGCAAGAGTTTTGGAAAGAGGGGCAGGTATGCAGTCTGTTGTGGATGAGAGAGCTTGGGAAGTGAGTCAGTTGTTATTCGTTGATGATACAGTGCTGGTGGCTGATTCACGTGTGAAACTGCAGAAGCTGGTGACTGACTTTGGTAAAGTGTGTGAAAGAAGAAAGCTGAGATTAAATGTGAATAAGAGCAAGGTTATTAGGTACAGTAGGGTTGAAGGACAAGTCAACTGGGAGGTAAGTTTGAATGGAGAAAAACTGGAGGAAGTGAAGTGTTTTAGATATCTGGGAGTGGATTTGGCAGCGGATGGAACCATGGAAGTGGAAGTGAATCATAGGGTGGGGGAGGAGGCGAAAGTTCTGGGAGCGTTGAAGAATGTGTGGAAGTCGAGAACATTATCTCGGAAAGCAAAAATTGGCATGTTTGAAGGAATGGTGGTTCCATCAATGTTATATGGTTGCTAGGCGTGGGCTGTAGATAGAGTTGTGCAGAGGAGGGTGGATGTGCTGGAAATGAGATGTTTGAGGACAATATGTGGTTTGATCGAGTAAGTAATAATAGGGTAAGAGAGATGTGTGGTAATAAAAAGAGTGTGGTTGAGAGAGCCGAAGAGGGTGTTTTGAAATGGTTTGGTCACATGGAGAGAATGAGTGAGGAAAGATTGACCAAGAGGATATATGTGTCAGAGGTGGAGGGAACGAGGAGAAGAGGGAGACCAAATTGGAGGTGGAAAGATGGAGTGAAAAAGATTTTGAGTGATTGGGGCCTGAATATTCAGGAGGGTGAAAGGCGGGCAAGGAATAGAGTGAAGTGGATCAATGTGGTATACCGGGGTCGACGTGCTGTCAGTGGATTGAATCAGGGCATGTGAAGCGTCTGGGGTAAACCATGGAAAGTTGTGTGGGGCCTGGATGTGGAAAGGGAGCTGTGGTTTCGGGCATTATTGCATGACAGCTAGAGACTGAGTGTGAACGACTGTGGCCTTTGTTGTCTTTCCTAGCGCTACCTCGCACACATGAGGGGGAGGGGGATGTTATTCCATGTGTGGCGAGGTGGCGATGGGAATGAATAAAGGCAGACAGTGTGAATTGTGTGCATGTGTATATATGTATGTGTGTGTGTGTGTGTATATATATATATATATGTGTGTACATTGAGATGTATGGGTATGTGTATTTGCGTGTTTGGACATGTATGTATATACATGTGTATGGGGGTGGGTTGGGCCATTTCTTTCGTCTGTTTCCTTGCGCTACCTCACAAACGCGGGAGACCACGACAAAGCAAAAATATATTATATATATTATATATATATATATAATAAAAAAATAATAATAAATATATATATATTATATTATTATTATTTTGCTTTGTCGCTGTCTCCCGCGTTTGCGAGGTAGCGCAAGGAAACACGAAAGAAATGGCCCAACCCACCCCCATACACATGTATATACATACACGTCCACACACGCAAATATACATACCTATACATCTCAATGTACACATATATATACACACACAGACACATACATATATACCCATGCACACAATTCACACTGTCTGCCTTTATTCATTCCCATTGCCACCTCGCCACACATGGAATACCCCTCCCCCCTCATGCGTGCGAGGTAGCACTAGGAAAAGACACCAAAGGCCCCATTCGTTCACACTCAGTCTCTAGCTGTCATGCAATAATGCCCGAAACCACAGCTCCCTTTCCACATCCAGGCCCCACACAACTTTCCATGGTTTACCCCAGACGCTTCACATGCCCTGATTCAATCCACTGACAGCATGTCAACCCCAGTATACCACATTGATCCAATTCACTCTACTCCTTGCCCGCCTTTCACCCTCCTGCATGTTCAGGCCCCGATCACTCAAAATCTTTTTCACTCCATCTTTCCACCTCCAATTTGGTCTCCTACTTCTCATTCCCTCCACCTCCGACACATATATCCTCTTGTTCAATCTTTCCTCACACATTCTCTCCATGTGCCCAAACCATTTTAAACCACCCTCTTCTGCTCTCTCAACCACACTCTTTTTATTTCCACACATCTGTCTTACCCTTACATTACTTACTCGATCAAACCACCTCACACCACACATTGTCCTCAAACATCTCATTTCCAGCACATCCACCCTCCTGCGCACGACTCTATCCATAGCCCACGCCTCAACCATACAACATTGTTGGAACCACTATTCCTTCAAACATACCCATTTTTGCTTTCCGAGATAATGTTCTCGACTTCCACACATTCTTCAACGCTCCCAGGATTTTCGCCCCCTCCCCCACCCTATGATTCACTTCCGCTTCCATGGTTCCATCCGCTGCCAGATCCACTCCCAGATATCTAAAACACTTCACTTCCTCCAGTTTTTCTCCATTCAAACTTACCTCCCAATTGACTTGACCCTCAACCCTACTGTACCTAATAACCTTGCTCTTATTCACATTTACTCTTAACTTTCTTCTTTCACACACTTTACCAAACTCAGTCACCAGTTTCTGCAGTTTCTTACATGAATCAGCCACCAGCGCTGTATCATCAGCGAACAACAACTAACTCGCTTCCCAAGCTCTCTCATCCAGAACAGACTGCATACTTGCCCCTCTTTCCAAAACTCTTGCATTCACCTCCCTAACAACCCCATCCATAAACAAATTAAACAACCATGGAGACATCATACACCCCTTCTGCAAACCTACATTCACTGAGAACCAATCACTTTCCTCTCTTCCTACACGTACACATGCCTTACATCCTCAATAAAAACTTTTCACTGCTTCTAACAACTTGCCTCCCACACCATATATTCTTAATACCTACCACAGAGCATCTCTATCAACTCTATCATATGCCTTCTCCAGATCCATAAATGCTACATACAAATCCATTTGCTTTTCTAACTATTTCTCACATACATTCTTCAAAGCAAACACCTGATCCACACACACACACACACATATATATATATATATATATATATATATATATATATATATATTTTTTTTTTTTTTTTTTTTTTTTTTATACTTTGTCGCTGTCTCCCGCGTTTGCGAGGTAGCGCAAGGAAACAGACGAAAGAAATGGCCCAACCCTCCCCATACACATGTACATACACACGTCCACACACGCAAATATACATACCTACACAGCTTTCCATGGTTTACCCCGGACGCTTCACATGCCTTGATTCAATCCACTGACAGCACGTCAACCCCTGTATACCACATCGCTCCAATTCACTCTATTCCTTGCCCTCCTTTCACCCTCCTGCATGTTCAGGCCCCGATCACACAAAATCCTCTTCACTCCATCTTTCCACCTCCAATTTGGTCTCCCTCTTCTCCTCGTTCCCTCCACCTCCGACACATATATCCTCTTGGTCAATCTTTCCTCACTCATTCTCTCCATGTGCCCAAACCATTTCAAAACACCCTCTTCTGCTCTCTCAACCACGCTCTTTTTATTTCCACACATCTCTCTCACCCTTACGTTACTTACTCGATCAAACCACCTCACACCACACATTGTCCTCAAACATCTCATTTCCAGCACATCCATCCTCCTGCGCACAACTCTATCCATAGCCCACGCCTCGCAACCATACAACATTGTTGGAACTACTATTCCTTCAAACATACCCATTTTTGCTTTCCGGGATAATGTTCTCGACTTCCACACATTTTTCAAGGCTCCCAAAATTTTCGCCCCCTCCCCCACCCTATGATCCACTTCCGCTTCCATGGTTCCATCCGCTGACAGATCCACTCCCAGATATCTAAAACACTTCACTTCCTCCAGTTTTTCTCCATTCAAACTCACCTCCCAATTGACTTGACCCTCAACCCTACTGTACCTAATAACCTTGCTCTTATTCACATTTACTCTTAACTTTCTTCTTCCACACACTTTACCAA
This sequence comes from Panulirus ornatus, assembly GCF_036320965.1. Taxonomy (NCBI): domain Eukaryota; kingdom Metazoa; phylum Arthropoda; class Malacostraca; order Decapoda; family Palinuridae; genus Panulirus; species Panulirus ornatus. Next base: position 61,472,115 of record NC_092227.1, on the reverse strand, counting down.
ACTCAGTCACCAGCTTCTGCAGTTTCTCACATGAATCAGCCACCAGTGCTGTATCATCAGCGAACAACAACTGACTCACTTCCCAAGCTCTCTCATCCCCAACAGACTTCATACTTGCCCCTCTTTCCAAAACTCTTGCATTCACCTCCCTAACAACCCCATCCATAAACAAATTAAACAACCATGGAGACATCACACACCCCTGCCGCAAACCTACATTCACTGAGAACCAATCACTTTCCTCTCTTCCTACACGTACACATGCCTTACATCCTCGATAAAAACTTTTCACTGCTTCTAACAACTTTCCTCCCACACCATATATTCTTAATACCTTCCACAGAGCATCTCTATCAACTCTATCATATGCCTTCTCCAGATCCATAAATGCTACATACAAATCCATTTGCTTTTCTAAGTATTTCTCACATACATTCTTCAAAGCAAACACCTGATCCACACATCCTCTACCACTTCTGAAACCACACTGCTCTTCCCCAATCTGATGCTCTGTACATGCCTTCACCCTCTCAATCAATACCCTCCCATATAATTTACCAGGAATACTCAACAAACTTATACCTCTGTAATTTGAGCACTCACTCTTATCCCCTTTGCCTTTGTACAATGGCACTATGCACGCATTCCGCCAATCCTCAGGCACCTCACCATGAGTCATACATACATTAAATAACCCTATCAACCAGTCAACAATACAGTCACCCCCTTTTTTAATGAATTCCACTGCAGTACCATCCAAACCTGCTGCCTTGCCGGCTTTCATCTTCCGCAAAGCTTTTACTACCTCTTCTCTGCTTACCAAATCATTTTCCCTAACTTCCCTAACTTTGCACACCACCTCGACCAAAACACCTTATATCTGCCACTCTATCATCAAACACATTCAACAAACCTTCAAAATACTCACTCCATCTCCTTCTCACATCACCACTACTGGTTATCACCTCCCCATTTGCGCCCTTCACTGAAGTTCCCATTTGCTCCCTTGTCTTACGCACTTTATTTACCTCCTTCCAGAACATCTTTTTATTCTCCCTAAAATTTAATGATACTCTCTCACCCCAACTCTCATTTGCCCTTTTTTTCACCTCTTGCACCTTTCTCTTGACCTCCTGTCTCTTTCTTTTATACATCTCCCACTCAATTGCATTTTTTCCCTGCAAAAATCGTCGAAATGCCTCTCTCTTCTCTTTCACTAATACTCTTACTTCTTCATCCCACCACTCACTACCCTTTCTAATCAACCCACCTCCCACTCTTCTCATGCCACAAGCATCTTTTGCGCAATCCACCACTGATTCCCTAAATACATCCCATTCCTCCCCCACTCCCCTTACTTCCATTGTTCTCACCTTTTTCCATTATGGAGCGGGTGGCTGGAAATCCTCCCCTCTCGTTTTTTTCAATTTTCCAAAAGAAGGAACAGAGAAGGGGGCCAGGTGAGGATTTTCCCTCAAAGGCCCAGTCCTCTGTTCTTAACGCTACCTCGCTAACGCGGGAAATGGCGAATAGTATGAAACAAAGATATATATATATATATATATATATATATATATATATATATATATATATATATATATATATATATATATTCCCTGGGGATAGGGGAGAAAGAATACTTCCCACGTATTCCCTGCGTGTCGTAGAAGGCGACTAAAAGGGAAGGGAGCGGGGGGCTGGAAATCCTCCCCTCTCGTTTTTTTTTTTTCTTTTTAATTTTCCAAAAGAAGGAACAGAGAAGAGGGCCAGGTGAGGATATTCCCTCAAAGGCCCAGTCCTCTGTTCTTAACGCTACCTCGCTATCGCGGGAAATAGCGAATAGTATGAAAAAAAAAAATATATATATATATATATATATATATATATATATACACATTAGTTATCCCTTGGGATAGGAGAGAAAGAATTCTTCCCACGTATTCCCTGCGTGTCGTAGTAGGCAACTAAAAGGGAAGGGAGCGGTGGGCTGGAAATCCTCCCCTCTCGTTTTTCAGTTTCCAAAAGAAGAAACAGAGAAGGGGGCCAAGTGAGGATGTTCCCTCAAAGGCTCAGTCCTCTGTTCTTAACGCTACCTTGCTAATGCGGGAAATGGCGAATAGTAAAAAAAAAAAAAAAGAAAAAAAAAGGAAAAAAATATATATATACATTAGTGGTAGAGGATGTGTGGATCAGGGTTTGCTTTGAAGAATGTATGTAAGAAATATTTAGAAAAGCAAATGGATTTGTATGTAGCATTTATGGGTCTGGAGAAGGATTATGATTAGAGTTGATAGAGATGCTCTGTGGAAGGTATTAAAAATATATGGTATTAAGAATATATGGTGTTGCTAGAAGCAGTGAAAAGTTTTTATCGAGGATGTAAGGCATGTGTACGAGTAGGGTGAGAGGAAAGTCTTTGGTTCTCAGTGAATGTCGGTTTGTGCCAGGGGTGCCTGATGTCTCCATGGTTGTTTAATTTATTTCTGGATGGTGTTGTTAGGAAGGTGAATGAAGAGTTTTGGAGAGAGGGGCAAGTATGCAGTCTGTTATGGATGAGAGGGCTTGGGAAGTGAGTCAGCTGTTGTTTGCTGATGATACAGTGCTGGTGGCCGATTTGGGTGAGAAACTGCAGAAGCTGGTGACTGAGTTTGGTAAAGTGTGTGAAAGAAGAAAGCTGACAGTAAATGTGAATAAGAGCAAGGTTATTAGGTACAGTAGGGTTGAGGGACAAGTCAATTGGGAGGTAAGTTTGAATGGAGAAAAACTGGAGGAAGTGAAGTGTTTTAGATATCTGGGAGTGGATTTGGCAGCGGATGGAACCATGGAAGTGGAAGTGAGTCACAGGGTGGGGAGGGGGTGAAAGTTCTGGGAGCGTTGAAAAATGTGTAGAAGGTGAGAACATTATCTCGGAAAGCAGAAATGGGTATGTTTGAAGGAATAGTGGTTCCAACAATGTTATATGGTTGTGCAGAGGAGAGTTAATGTGTTGGAGATGAAATGTTTGAGGACAATATGTGGTGAGAGGTGGTTTGAGCAAGTAAGCAATGAAAGGGTAAGAGAGATGTGTGGGAATAAAAAGAGTGTGGTAGAGAGAGCAGAAGCGGGTGTGTTGAAACGGTTTGGACACTTTCTAGCAATACCCAAACGTACACCTCTTTGATTTGAACACATACTTTTTGTCTCTCTTACTTGAATAGTGGCACTATTCAGGCATCTGCTGATCCTTGGGCACCTCCTTGGGTCATGCATTTCCCTATTTTATTTCTCTTTCTACAACCAATCCTTGTAGTGCCACACACTTTTGTGGCTGCACTGATTCAAACACTTTTAAAGCACATCATAGCTTCTAATTATTTTCTTCCTTTACTATGTTTTTTCATGCACAATTGCTTCTTCCAGAAACCTCATCAAGGTAGTGCTAGGAACTACCACATATACATTTTCTAGCTATTATGAACTACTTCAAAATTAGGGCCCATCATCCAGAAGCAAGCCCCACAGACCTTTCCATCTTTTACCATGACTACCCCACATATTACCCAGTTGTCATGCACACCTAAAAACACCCTTCTGCTCCTGTTTAGCATCTCCATAAATAGATTCTTTCCTCATCAATTTTCATTCATCCGACTCTTACAACCACTATTTTTTCTCCTTATGTATGTACGTCGAATATTTTACTTTTCTATTCAGAATTTACATTTTACATACCTTGTCCTCCCATTCTTTTAACATTTATGGAAGATTGTTTCTTTCATATATTTCTCCACAACCAAATGCCTTTCATTTTTCCCCACAAACAGCCACCCAGGGTGGTACCACTGTCCTGAATGAGGAGTGTTAAAGTGGTGCCCAGAACCATCTTACACACTCCATGTCGGGATTGCTGGTCTTACTGTCTTTCTCATCAAAACAAGCACCATACACTTAAACTTTAACTATTACTATCATTTTTTTCACAAGCACTCTTGCCAATTCCTGTCCACTCCATCATTAAGAGTATCATCATGACAAAATCCATTAAATCTATGGCCCCTAGTCCTCAGCACAATGAGGTTACCCCTTTACTCTACTGCCAATGAGAGGGATGGCCCTGGCAGTAGTAGTAGTGGCCCCTCCCATGACCTTTCCCTCTCTGTGAAACCCTCCTCTTTTTCTATTCACTATACCAACATTCATGGTCTCTCCACTAACCTCTCCCCAGTTGAATACCATCTATCTTGTACCTTTCCTAATATCGTACTTCTCTCTCAGACAGTTATCTAATGATGTTCTTACTAGTCCCTTTTTCATATCTAACTGTAGCCTCCACTCACAATTCCGGTTCAAAGGTGGTGTTTTGTGTTTATTCCAACATACACACTTTTTGCATACCTCAAGGACCTTGGGTCTCCAAACTTTAATGTTATGTGGCTCTAAGTCTGTCTTCCTATTACCTCACTTTTCCTGTTTCGCCTGTTGCTCTCCTAGTTCAACAAAATTCATATCCTTCTTCGACTATCTAAACTCCTGCCATGAGACTGTGACATTGTCTCACCTGCAAGCCGAGATCCTCTACCTTGGGAATAGTGTTGGGATCAAAACCCTCACATTCTTTATTCTTAAAGATTTAATGCAAATTATCTCCTACCCATCCCATATACCTGACCGCTCTGACCACTCTCCTGGTATTCTGGATTTGTTTTTCACCTCTAGTCCATCTCGTTGTACATACACATTCTCGCCCCCAGTGGGTTCATCTGATCATACTCATAAATTTATTCATTCTAATGGCACATCCCCCTCCAGCAACCCCTTCTAAGCATAAATACTGTCACCTCAACAAAGCTGACCATTATAACTTACATGACTTCTTTTCTGACTTTCCCCAGTTAAGTCACTGTCTTCTATGTTGTGGTGCTTCTATTTCTGCCAAATGCATAACAAGTTATTCTTGTGAGAATGGAAGCATTTATCCCCTCTTCCTTCAAGACAGCCTCATCTTCCAACCCATGGTTTAACCGTTCTTGTTCCGAGGCCATTCAGACAAGGAAACTGTGGCTCCCATTCAGCTTTCATCACTGCCCATAATTGCTGCAAGCACGTTATCCGTGAGGTGAAGCATTCTTTGTTCAAAGGAAGTGCAATAACTCTCCTCGTCATCCATTGATAGGTGTTTCTGGTTCTTAGCTAAGGGCATCTCTAACAACCTTTCCATCCCTGTGCACTGAAGGAGTGTGCCTCTGAACTTGCACCTGTGCTTACTCATCTGTTCTGTTTCTGCTTAAAAACCAAAACTTTTCCTTCTCCTTGGAAATGCACAGTGATGCTTCTCATCCCTAAGAAAGGTGACCTTTCTGACCACTCTAACTATCCTCCTATTGCTTTGGCATCTACCATTTCCAAAGTCTTTGAACCCATCCTCAACTCCCATATCCTTAAACACCTAGAAAGTCAGTCAGTCTTTCTGATCAACTGTATGGCTTCCGTAAGGCAAGATCGACTGGTGATATTCTTTCCTATCTTACTAATGTCTGGTCATCATCCCTGAAAAATTTTGGGGAGTCTTGTGAGGTTGCCCTTGACAGGATGTGCTATAGGAGTCTCGTCTCCAAGCTCCCCTCTTTGGCTTCCCTTCCTTTTTAGCTTCCTCTCCGGCTGATTTCTATCTCTGGTTGTTGATGGAACAGCCTTCCCCTGTTTCTCCAACAGGTTCTGACCTGTCCCCTACACTTTTCCTCCATTTTTTCAATGATTTCCTCTCCTCCACAAATAATCCAGTGCACTCATAAGCAGATGACTCAACAGTGCATTCATCCTTCAATTCTGCTCCCTCTTCTATCATTTGATGTACATCTTGTCTTGACACAGCTTCCTCAGTAAACTTGGACAGGATATCTCGGTGGGGTTGACAAAATCTTGTTAAAATTCAACCGAAAACTCCTCAATTCTTGCCTCTACTTTGACGGGTCTGTAATTCCACCTCTTGACTTGATTAACATATTTGGTATAACTGTAACATCCACTCTTTCTTGGAAAGCCCTTATTACAGGAATAGTTAAGTCTACCTCTTAAGAAATTGGGTATCCGTTTAGATGTTGAAACTTCTCTTCTGAATAGTTGCTCCAGTTTTACAAGGGATTGATTTGTCCTTGTATGGAGTACTACTCTCCCATCTGGGATGGTTCTAGCTCTGCATCCTTACTTGACAGAGTTGAAGTGAAAGCAGTCAGACTTATAAATCGTTCCAGGCTAACTTCCAAACTTGACCCCCTTTCCCTATGTCACAATGTTGGTTCACTTTCCCTCCTCTATAGGTATTACTCTGATTTTTGCTCCCAAGAGCTGGCTGCTTGTGTGCTCCCACCACTAGCCTGACCACACAATACTTGGCAAGCTGCTGTGTCACATGATTATTGTGTGGCTATCAGCAGCTCAAGGGTGGACCGTTTTGACAACTGCTTCTTTCCCTACATGTCGAATTGTTGAAACTCTATTTCTCATGTCTTCCCCAATAACTGTGACCTGGCACATTTCAAAAGACAGGTCTTTCATGTCCTCCCCCAATAACTGTGACCTGGCACATTTCAAAAGACAGGTCTTTCATGTCCTCATAAATTTGTAAATACTTTCCTGTGTCATTTCTTTTTCTGTTTCATAATTCTATCATTAAGGCCTGGCCTTGAGTCTTTACATTAAAAAAAATCTTTAGTGCCAAACACCTTTGAGGCAACAACTATATGAATTTTCAAAGCATATCAAAGCATTTATTTTCTTCCTTAATCTTTATTTTCTATATAATTGCTTCTCACACCATAGCACCAGAACGCATGAAAAAAAGGATCTACCTGCTAACATCCTTTCTCCAGCTGTTATGCATAATCCCTATCATCCACAGCCAAGTCCTGTAGACCCTTGTTGCAATACACAAAAAGAAAAAAATCTTTCATTGCTCCTTGCCTTTAATGTCGTCATTTCCTGACACAACAATGTTATTCTTTTACTTGTCCTGAGATCTGTAGCTACATTTTTTCATCTTGGCTAACAAAATCTAACAGCTTAGGCCTGCATTCCTCCTCCAGAGTAAAGGAATGTGAAACCTTTTCATCACCAGTTACCACCACATGCCTACATCTGAGAAGGACATTCATTAGAAATCAGTTTATTTGGCACTGCAAAGAACAGATCAACAGTAAAAAAAAGGAATACATAAAGGATTAAATGACACCAGCAATATATCATATCAATATTTGTATGTTCTTGGCACATAAGGCACTTCATAAATCACAAACCACAACAGGTTGGTTCATCACTTAACTGAAAAAAAATCATGTACATTTATTCATCTTACAGTACTAAGGCACTTCACTTCATATTTTACCATAAATACATAAAAAAAGAAAATCATCAGTGGTTAACTGTAAACACTTAAGCACATTGATGATACACTGCAGTTACACAAGATTTGGTATTTCTATGGTATTTGAAAAAGTAATAATCTACTTATACTGGTGGCAACTTAATAGAATCAATGTAAACCCTACCAAGGAGAGCCATATATAATGTGGGAGTGGGACACACTCCTTGGGTTTAACAGGTAAAGAATCTGGTCAACTTTTTCATGTGCAAACTGTTTAAATGTGTACTAACGTCTTACAGAAGCAATACAATGATCCTCTACACTAAAGATAGAATTTAGATACTCGACTCACTGCTGTCCCATATATCAGTAATAATAATAATAGCTATGACTTTCCATAGTTGTTCACTATTTCCCTCTAGCAAGGTAGCACCAGAAACAGACGAACAATGACCCCATTACATCACAATCACTCTTAATGTCATGGATAATGCACCAAACCTTCAGCTTCACAGATATTCCATGGTTTCCCTTTACTGTTTTATATGCAGCAGTAATAAATCTTATGTGTTATTTTCTGTAACAGCGAGGTAGCATGAGGAACACAAGCAATGGCCTCACTTGCCACCAACTAACCTCTAGGTGTCATGTAAAATGCACCAAAACCAGAGCTTACCATTCACAATCAAGCTACACAGACCTTATAATGAAAAAAAAATAATAATAATAAAGGATAGGGTTAAAATTTACCAACATATTTTTTGTGAGTCCGGGCAAAAACAGGAGTCTTGCAACCCTTCCTTCAAGTATTATCACTTTCTAAAAGTAGAGACTGAATTACAAGCTAAGCAAGGATTTGATCTTGAACATTCAGGCTTGGGTAGAGGATGAAGTGAAATATGCTTTGCATGTTTGAGGCCTGACAAGGCAGGAGGGTGTGAGGTATGCATGGGATTGAGCAAACTGTAGCAGTGTTAAATACACAGGGTGATGTGCTCTCAATGGGCTGAGCAAAGGAATATGAAGCAGTCGGGATACAACGAAAAGGTCTGTGGGTCCTGGTTGTGGATAGGAAAGCTGTGGTTTTGGTGCATTATACATGGCAGCAAGAGATGATATAAGTGATGAGTCTGTTATTCACCTGTTCCTAGCACTACCTCACTATCACTGGAAATGGCAAAATGGCAAAAATAAAGGTAATATACACATTTTAAACAAGTCCGTTAAACACTAGCATGATCATCAAATAAGTACAATGTGAGATCTGGCAATGGGCACACTAATATCTAACTTAATTTAGCACCAAAATATTCAACTTGTTATTCACTACCTTTGTTTTGGGTTTCTGTATTAACAAACTTTATTTTATGAGTGAGAAAGATGTAGTTATCAGTTACCTGCTACACTGCTGGTATCTTACATAGAGAAAAAAATAATACAAACTATGTGGAATGATAGAAAATAGAAGATTAACTTGTACTATTCCCTTATGTAATAAACTGAAATACAGATATGTAAATGACTCCCACTGTTTGGCTTATCTATCTATATATATCCATTAAGTCTCCTTAAATATCAAGCAGGAAGCCATGGGGAACCTTCTCCAAACACTGGCCACCATAAATCAAATGTCATACTTCTAGATTTACAAACAGTCTTAGCTTCTGCAAACTACTGCAGCTATGTAGAGTATAAGTCCCTTCTGTTAATGGCATCCAATTGCTTAAAATACATATCAAACAAACTAATAAGCAGAATTCTCCCTTAAGCAAAAGCATTTGTTGTATCATTAAAAGGAGAATGTGTGTTACAATAAATTAAAGTGGCCAAAAGCATGGAACAGATTCTGCATGAACTGCTAGAATTACATTAATCAAATCATGGTTAGCCTACCTGTTTATTGCTGTGTTATCTTAAACTCTGTTCCCATTTACATGGGCTGGATCAAATGCATACTTCCTCACATCTCATTCATACATATCCCCAAGTTAAATTTAGTGTGGTAAACATGTTATGCGCACTACTAAAATGCTTCACTGTTTTTCACTTTGCACATTAGGATTACAGTGAGGTATGCACAAATACAAATACATGTCAAAAGCTATTCATTAAAAGATAGATAACATGCTCAAGAGTGTTTGTAGGTTAGAGCTGAAATGATAAAATCTCAGTAGAATAACAAGGTGGCTATACCCCTATTCATGTCCAATAAGGGTGATGCAATTTCCAGTTAAGTACAGTAAACTTATGGTACTTAATTTGAATACTGAATAATCTGTAGAGATTCTGTAAGATTATTCATAACACTCTTAGTGTACAGAATAGCTACCTACCTATGATGCCCCTTTTTATCACAAATAAAAAAAATTATGGCTTGATACTGGAACAGAACAAATGTGAAAATTTTGAAAAATTGGTATACCATGCTAGACAACAAGGTAGAGCCATGATTTGAGATTACCTAGTGAATACTAAGTCGGTGGCATCTTAAAAAACAAACCAGCATCATCAACTGTGCTACTTGTATCACAGTATTAAAACTAAAAAATCCTTTATGACTAGTAAATAAATAAAAAAAAAGGACAATAAGTTAAAAATACAGCTATCTCACACATTAATTTTAAGGTGTCATAATAGACCAAATTTGGTGGTTTATTTACATCCAAATCTTTTGAAGTTACAGGCCATAAAAGTGTGTAATGCTTGAGATATCAGGAATGAAAAATTCTTCCACAATCATGAAAATTCTCATTTTCAAAGAAAAAGGAACGTACCAATTTTAGAAGTACGATGAAGAGATTTAGTTACAACCAATGCGTTTACTCTTCTGAAAGAATATTTAGGCCTTTTGTTGTACCACTTTTGTACAACAAAATGAAGTTAATTTCACCAATATTCCAGCATTCAAAAATGCCACATGTAACTCACTCGTTATGCAGGATTAAGCTTGGGTATATCTTAATTACTATTTACAAAAATGAAATTGTTTCTCTGAATACTATTCACCCATCCAGTCTTCTCTCCGTCAGTCATCTCCATGTAATAGTTCTGTTTTACATTATCATGTTTCCGTGCTTCTCATCCTCTGCCAACTAGAAATGGGAAAGAAATTGTGTTAATATAATAGAATTTAGGCAAATTACGATAAGAACTGTGTACTAAATGAAAGGTCCAAACAAACCTTCAACTTTTAGACTCGAGAGATAATATAATTCGGCACACAGAATATAAGACCTATCGGTTCTATCTAAAGACTCGTAAACTTACAATCAGGCTATAACTTTAAAATGCAAGTCATTAGGAATAAAAATGCCCCAGAGGAGTAAAAAGATAAAGTTCACAAGAATATTTATCTTTAGGAATATTCTTTCAAGCCCTATACTACAATTATGATGGACTTGTGCCCTAACAGTTCAGAACAGGATCATGTTCGTCCTTTGTTCAATAAGGCTGTTGAAGTATGCAGCACATAAGTCTACATAACTACCACATTTTAGCTGGTCTGTAGAGTTTTACAAACGGTAGATAAATTTACCTCAGGACGTACATACTGCATGATATTCAAAGGTACTTGTCAAAAATGGCAAGAGTCCATGATCCACCAAGTCCTGATCAGCAAGCTAACCATGATTTGATTAATCATAAGGCCACAGTATTTCTAACTCAGTTAAGTGAACATTTTACTCATGAAACTGTAAACATTTTCAGCACTAGCAGTGAGTGACTAAATGAGATTCCGAGCCTCATTCCCACATTTTTATTTGTTTTAATTCTACTGAAATTTATAGACTATGAGAAGCTGATTTCACCAGTGTTCTTCACATGTTATTTCCTTTTGTAGCAACTCTGGATTTTCCCAGTATCAATCACAAAATATTATCTTAATGATGGCAATCTGACATGGAGGCAGGTCACACCATGTGACCTTACCTGACTTACTAATTCCCAGGGGAATGAGCCTGGTAGCCCATCCCCTGCAGATTATCTAACCCATTCAGCAGCACACAGTGAGGAGAGAGATTGCAACGTTCAACCCCAAGAAACCACTTGTATGTTGTGTCACTCAACAACGTCTCCTATTCCTTGGGAGTCCGTATGGTTTCTACAAGTATCGATAAGTCCTCTGGTGATTAGTGACACTACACCTGTATCACTATACCCTAGCTCCAATACCTCTGCATATCACCCCTGTAAAGCACTACTGGCAGTATGTGTGTTTCTGTATCCCTCAGTTCCATCACCAAGCACAGCTGAACTAAAGCATTCCACCACAAAGAACACCCAGTAAACTGGTGGCTCCTGGAGATGATTAAGACTTTTGCAAACCATTCATCCATTGCTAATTGTCAACCTCCCTTGACCCTTGCTGTTATAATCCTTTTTCCTACCACCCATCCAATATGAACCAACACCAGTCCATCTTCCTTTTTGTCTGCCAAATCCAGTGAGCCACTCCTGCTGTCCCCTGATGATTCTGTTTCCCTCACATGGCATGGGTCCCACCTGACACCGACTTCCACCACTATGGTGCTACAGGACAAAATACCTCTACAGTTTGGAAGCACCAACCTCATAGTTTGCGTAGGCAGGCTAAATTTTCACCGACAACCAGATTACCAATGATGCAATAAGACACACTTATGTGATCTCAGTCCTTCCAAAGGACTCTCTTGGGAAATGAAGACCATCATCATGAACCCATCGATGACTGACAAGTACCTGATGAGAAAAACCACCCTTCCGCAGGTTTAAAGTGCTGACAAAAATCTTCAGAGGGATCTATTCCTGGGAGGAACCAGTATGGGTTTCAAGACCCCAACTTGGGTTCTTCATCACATGGAGAGGTTCTAACAGATTCCCAATGGACCTTGTCTAATAAACACATTGTGAATGTTGTTTTTACAATATTTTTTAAACCAGATCCAGACAGCCATTGTTACTGTTCCCTCAACAACTCTATTGCCCCTCCTCGCTGCTATGGCCAATCAGCTTGACCAAATTTACGAACAACAGTCCACCATCAACTCCACCTACTCATCCTCTCTGATTCTGCCCCACAGGATACCCTAATGTCCTAGCTTATGAGTGCAACCCAAAAGCTTTTTTCTTTTAAAATTGAAATATAACAATGAAACACCTCTATGCTTGAAATAATCAAGGAAAACATCTCATAATCCTTCCCCAAACCATCAGATACCCAAAAACACAAACCAAACGATCACAAAATCTAAAAGAGTGACTTGATTACTTATATACAGGCCTTAATGTCCCCCAACACTCATTTCAACTTCAGCATGAAAAATAGTCCTTATACTAAGGTTTTCAAGCAAATCTATTACCCTAAAAAAAAATGCAGGTAATAGGGAATTTCTTTGCCCAAAAACCATTTTGTTTTGAATTTGAAATATGAAATACTAAAATGCTTCTATACTTGAAATAATCATGGAAAATATCTCAATGCTTCCCCAACCCAACAAATACGAACCAAATAATCACAGAATCTTTAAAAGAGTAACTGTTGATTTCATGCAAATCTATTACCACTCACAAAATACATAAAATTCCATGCAATACTTAGGGGAATTTTGTAACCCAAAGAAAAAACCTTTTCATTTTGAAATTGAAATACACTGAAAAGCTTCTGTATTTGAAACCAAGTAAAATATAATGCTTCCCCATACTGACAAATAAATACCCAATTAATATGAAATGAATAACTACAGAATCTTCGGAAAGAGTAACCAATAATTACTTTTTTACAGGCCTTAATGCCTCCTAACATATATTTTAACCCCAAAGTCAAATTCAGCATGAACAATAATCCTTAAACTGAGATTCCAAGCAAATCTATTGCTGTCACAAAAATTGCAAAATTTGCTGGGTATCTTTTGGTCCAAAAATATTTTTGTATTAAAAATGAAATTTATATTTATTTTTTATTTTATTTATTATACTTTGTCGCTGTCTCCCGCGTTTGCGAGGTAGCGCAAGGAAACAGACGAAAGAAATGGCCCAACCCCCCCCCCATACACATGTATATACATACGTCCACACACGCAAATATACATACCTACACAGCTTTCCATGGTTTACCCCAGACGCTTCACATGCCTTGATTCAATCCACTGACAGCACGTCAACCCTGGTATACCACATCGCTCCAATTCACTCTATTCCTTGCCCTCCTTTCACCCTCCTGCATGTTCAGGCCCCGATCACACAAAATCTTTTTCACTCCATCTTTCCACCTCCAATTTGGTCTCCCTCTTCTCCTCGTTCCCTCCACCTCCGACACATATGTCCTCTTGGTCAATCTTTCCTCACTCATTCTCTCCATGTTCCCAAACCACTTCAAAACACCCTCTTCTGCTCTCTCAACCACGCTCTTTTTATTTCCACACATCTCTCTTACCCTTACGTTACTCACTCATTCAAACCACCTCACACCACACATTGTCCTCAAACATCTCATTTCCAGCACATCCATCCTCCTGCGCACCACTCTATCCATAGCCCACGCCTCGCAACCATACAACATTGTTGGAACCACTATTCCTTCAAACATAGCCATTTTTGCTTTCCGAGATAATGTTCTCGACTTCCACACATTCTTCAAGGCCCCCAGAATTTTCGCCCCCTCCCCCACCCTATGATCCACTTCCACTTCCATGGTTCCATCCGCTGCCAGATCCACTCCCAGATATCTAAAACACTTCACTTCCTCCAGTTTTTCTCCAGTCAAACTCACCTCCCAATTGACTTGACCCTCAACCCTACTGTACCTAATAACCTTGCTCTTATTCACATTTACTCTTAACTTTCTTCTTCCACACACTTTACCAAACTCAGTCACCAGCTACTGCAGTTTCTCACATGAATCAGCCACCAGCGCTGTATCATCAGCGAACAACAACTGACTCACTTCCCAAGCTCTCTCATCCCCAACAGACTTCATACTTGCCCCTCTTTCCAAAACTCTTGCATTTACCTCCTTAACAACCCCATCCATAAACAAATTAAACAACCATGGAGACATCACACACCCCTGCCGCAAACCTACATTCACTGAGAACCAATCACTTTCCTATAATATCTCATAATACTTCCCCATGCCAACAGACACCCAATAAATACAAACCAAATAATTACAAAATCTTCTAAAAGTATATATTTTTTTTTATACTTTGTCGCTGTCTCCTGCGTTAGCGAGGTAGCGCAGGGAAACGGACAAAAGAATGGCGCAACCCACCCACATGCACATGTATATACATAAATGCCCACACACGCACATATACATACCTATACATTTCAACGTATACATACATATACATACACAGACATATACAGTCACCAACATCTGCGGTTTCTCACCCAAATCAGCCACCAGTGCTTTATCATCACTTCTCAAGCCCTTCCATCCACAACTGACTGCATACTTGCCCCTCTCTCTAAAACTCTTACATTCACTTTCCTAACCACTCCATTCATAAACAAATTAAACAACCATTGAGACATCATGCACCCCTACCGCAGACTGACATTCACTGGGAACCAATTAATCTCTTCTCTTCCTACTCGTACACATGCCTTACATCCTTGGCAAAAACTTTTCACTGCTTCTAGCAACGTACCTACCACACCATATACTCTTAAAACCTTTCACAGAGGATCCCTATCAACCCTATCATATGCCTTCTCCAGAGAGATGGAGGGCTTAACATGAAAGTAGGTAAGAAACTTGAAAATAAGAAATCCTGTACAGTAAATGAGTGGTGGATAAATGGAACAGACTGACTAAGGACTTAGTTAAGGCAAAAAGCATGCATAAATCTTAAAGGATGTACGATAGAAGAGTGTTCATAAGGCTAGGCTCCGCAAGTGTAAAACTCCCTCCCTGCACAGTACAAATGCCATTGCATTCAAAATACCTATCCCCAAAGCTCTTCCCCATACAAATATAAATGTCTTCAGTCAATTTCTTTACCATCAAAACTGTCTAATTTATTTGGTCTCCAAAACAATACAGCTGGCTGACAAGCCACTGTCGTTCACAAAGGAATCACTTCTAAAATCTTTATTTCCAGAAACAGGTTCTTCCACTTCCTTCAGAATTTTTCAATACTTTCCCTTGTCTCTCCTTTTTACCATTCCATCAGCCTCTCTAAATTTCAATCGAAGCCCAGCCTTTATGTGGACTTTTGTATAAGACTGGAGCCTGCAATGTACATATCAAAAAAATCAAACACTGAGGAGCACTTTTCCCATTGTCTCTTGTACTGTCCTAATTGCACCTTTATTGTTTCAACTCAATATCTGCTCTGCTTTACCAAACCTTTTGGAAGATTGTACCCAATCAAGACAATTATGTACATTTTACAACGGTTACTTCCCTTATCATGTACTGTATAAAGGGATAATCATCCCCTAAGGGTCCATGACACTGAATTTTCTTTTATTAGTAAAGCTAATTTGTCTTCTCTTTTCTTCATTGCTGTCATATATCCAACTGGAAATATCAGACTTGATTATCTCCTCCATCAATTTCATCTCAGCAACTCCAATTTTACCTCTTTGAATTCCTCAAAGCAGTCCCTAAATTCTTGTCCATTTTCAATCCATTCATTACTTTTAGCTGTAAGTGTGTGTGTATGTTTGTGACTACATGAGATAATCTGTGTAAATATGTACTGAATTCAGTGTATTTATATGTGTTTAAGCATGTGACTAGTTGCATAAGTGTACAGATGTTTGCTTAGACTGCTTAGTTGTTTAAAGCATTGTCAATGAGGTGCAATCTGTGGATCTAATTTAGGGTACAGTTTATATATTTATCTGCTTGTGACTATATGTGAAGATACAATGTTTGCAAAAAATCATGTCTGCTTCCCCATACATTTTCAAAGGTGATGTCACACTCACATTTCAGCACTTTGTCATCTCTCCTTTGGCCTTGATTATCATCTGCAGACATCTGGGCTTGGTACTGGAAAGGTTCTAGAAGTATTCTAGGTCCATGTTTTGGGTCACATGGGTCTTGATCTCGAGAATGAGGGGAAGCAATGATAAGGTATTGCAGAAAGTAGCCACCTGATTGTGCATTCTGAGCACCCAAAACACCTAGTGTCCAGTGCATATGCACCCACATTTCATGTTTCAAGTTAAGAATTTAGGCTTTCTTCTTAAAAAAGATAAGATCCAACCATCTTAAAGAGAAAATCCCAAAATTAAGTAGCAGCCAGAAACAGTAAAGAAAAAACATCCTACTCAAGATGATCTGAGACACAATGAGGTGGTTGCTTGTACTCACACCATTTCAAACACTCGTCTCTGTGACCAGATGTATGACAATTTCAACCTATTAGTTTCATATGCCTGTACCCACAATAAACCTTAGCTGTGTATCGCCTGAAAATATATAGGGGCAGCAGATGATGCTTTTGCTGATACTGTACGTACAAAAGCTTATACTTTTGCATATAATTTTTTCAAGCAAAAGCAATTCTGCATGTTTACCCGAGTGTCTAATGGCAAATACCGATCTATGTTACCATGGAAACATAAAACAGAACCTTTAAAATACTTACAACTTGTAATTTGCCCTCTTTGTTTTTATTAATGGTGGTCACAGATGAACCAGTGTTCAGCATTATTGTACCTTGCTTCCCATTCTTCATGGTGTGACCAATGCTGCAAAGAAAGAAAAAACAATTGCATAAAAAAGAAATGGAGATTTGTAAAAAAAGGAAAGATATTTCTGTTATAAAAATGTTTGCATTATCAAGACTACAAGTTTTGCCGTACAGCCAGACTCAGTACTGGATATCGACAGATCTCTCAGATAAAGAATGAATCAACAACTTTAAGGCAGCAGAACTTCCCATTATTCATTACACAATATACCAAAAGTCTAACAACTCAAGTCAAGACGATACTACTTAATTGTGTACATTTCATTTATTAGAAGAACTGAGGATCTTCAGTTTACAGAGGATGGGCAGGTAATAAAGCTCAATTATCCTAATCTTCACACATAACAGAGAAAAAGGTCTCTCCTTCATCAGACTTTTTCTATTTTGGACAGTCTGATTTGGAAAAACACTAGATTATCAAATCACAAGTAAGTGTTCATGGTTAAGGACTTCCTCCTCACATTGTATATCTCTCCCATCAAACAATCATTTTTTTTAAGAAAGTAAAACTTGTAAAGGACATAGTCCATTCAGCATTCAGTTTTAACAAAATTGCAATGTTTGAATGATCAGAGCCACATAAATGGGTATGAAGTTAGACAAACCTGCTACTTCTACCAACTGGTCCAACCTGCTACTTCTACCAACTGGTCCAACCTGCTACTTCTCCCTAATGCTCCTGACTAATGTTCCTTCCAACTTCTTCTACCTAATGCTCCTCCCTAAAAATCCTACTTCCTACTTCTACCTATTGCTCTGACCAATTTGCCAAACATTTACTTACTCTCCCTGAAGTTCACTGATAATCACTTACCCTAACTCTCATTGCTCTCTTTTCTAACCCCTGCACCTTCCTTTTAGTCCCCCTGCCACTTTCTCTTGTACATCATTTGCACTCCTTCCATGTAAGTATCATCCATACACCTCTCTTCTCTTTAACTAGCAACTTTACTTCATCCAACCACTCACTACCTTTTCTCACTTATCCACCTTCCACCTTACATAGTCCCTAAATATCTCCCATTAGCTATTCCAAGCTCAATCTCTCCAAGTATTTTTCACACATCTCTTTTACATGCTTATCAATCAGTGTGTAACATAATAATGCCCTCTTACTATCTCTCCTACTCACCCACATCTAATAATGTATGTACCTCTTTTTATACCAGGTATTTCCAGTCACCAGTACTTTTTCAGCACTCCACAAGCAGTCCACCATTACTATTCACCTCACTGAATACCCTATGTCCCCTAGTTATACCCTCAACTGCCACACTACTCTCTTGCATTTAGATCACCCATAATTAATATCTGATCTACAGCATCACAACTGCTGACACATTCACTTAGCTGTTCCCAGACACTTGCCTCTCATCACCTTCCTTCTCATGCCCAAGTGTATGAGCACTAATAATCATGTGTACCTGGGGATAAGGGAGAGTGAATACTTCCCATATATTCCCTGTATGTCGTAGAAGGTGGCTAAAAGGGGTGGAGGCAAGGGGCTGGAAATCCTACCCTTCCATTTTTCTTTTCCAAAAGAAGGAACAGAGAAGGGGGGCCAAGTAAGGAGTTTTCCCTCTAAGGCTCAGTCATCAGTTCTTGAACACTACCTAGCTATTGCAGGAAATGGCATGTATATTTGGAAAAAGAAATTCACCCATCTCTCTAACCCACTTTCATTTTTACCTACACCAATTATATAAAATCATATTTACAAATTCATTTATTTTGGCTTCCATTAAGAACTCCATCAATCAAAACATTAATGATACTGCCCAAAAACTTTTCCAATACTTTTATTTCTTCCAATGTTATCATGTAATTCATATCCGACTCTCAGACTCCTATATTTTTGACTGTCCATTAGTACATGATTTACAATAATAATGCAATTGCAGGTATCATATATTGGGGCAGCTCTCCTCTCCATTAAGTGACTGAGTTAACACATTAGAACCAGTGCTTAGTTGACAAAGAATTGTCTCAAAATTGCAATTCTTGCTGAAAGAGGAGGACCATACTTCTATCACTTTCTTTATCCTCCATAGCTTGTTATTCTTTTGTAAATCCAAGTCTCATCTAGCTGTATTAGCAAGCAACCCATCACTGCTGTTCTTATTTCCTACCTATCCTGACCTGTATAACCTTATGTTTCACATCCCTACAGCTGACAAGGGACAGATGCTCCATATTGCAAACTTCTTATATGCTCTAACTGTCATCACAACTCCAGCCCCAACTCAGAGAGTGCATCAAGAACATACAGCCACATAACACTAAACACATCCTTAACCAATGCCCACCATTAGATATAGACTTTACAATTATAAAAGTGCTCCTTAATTTTTCACTTTGCATACCTAACTGATTCATCACATAAGACTAATATCTATTCATTCCACCACTACACTAAAAATGACTCTATAGTATCCTTTTTCTGATCATTCTTCTCGCAAATTCACTGATATATTCTCAGTCCAAATTAATTCTCTATGGTAACAAATTCATGTGTTATACTCTTACCTACATCACTAAATCTCTCACTGTATCTGTCAATCCCTTCCATGGCCCACCTCTCCTCCTCGTAACTTCTACTGTACAGTAAGCCCTCCCCATTAAGGATTACATTTCCGGAAAACTAGTGAATGCAGAATTTAAAGGTTCAATAGAAAAAAGATGAAAGGTTTCTTGGTCATACTGAACACAGAGAGGATACAGTAAATATTTAACCTTTCCAATCCTCAGCTTGGCCTATTTTTGCATTAATCAAAAGTGTTTGTTCTTTTTATTTTATTTATTTTTATTATACTTTGTCGCTGTCTCCCGCATTTGCGAGGTAGCGCAAGGAAACAGACGAAAGAAATGGCCCAACCCCCCCCCATACACATGTATATACATACGTCCACACATGCAAATATACATACCTACACAGCTTTCCATGGTTTACCCCAGACGCTTCACATGCCTTGATTCAATCCACTGACAGCACGTCAACCCCGGTATACCACATCGCTCCAATTCACTCTATTCCTTGCCCTCCTTTCACCCTCCTGCATGTTCAGGTCCCGATCACACAAAATCTTTTTCACTCCATCTTTCCACCTCCAATTTGGTCTCCCTCTTCTCCTCGTTCCCTCCACCTCCGACACATATATCCTCTTGGTCAATCTTTCCTCACTCATTCTCTCCATGTGCCCAAACCACTTCAAAACACCCTCTTCTGCTCTCTCAACCACGCTCTTTTTATTTCCACACATCTCTCTTACCCTTACGTTACTCACTCGATCAGACCACCTCACACCACACATTGTCCTCAAACATCTCATTTCCAGCACATCCATCCTCCTGCGCACCACTCTATCCATAGCCCACGCCTCGCAACCATACAACATTGTTGGAACCACTATTCCTTCAAACATAGCCATTTTTGCTTTCCGAGATAATGTTCTCGACTTCCACACATTCTTCAAGGCCCCCAGAATTTTCGCCCCCTCCCCCACCCTATGATCCACTTCCGCTTCCATGGTTCCATCCGCTGCCAGATCCACTCCCAGATATCTAAAACACTTCACTTCCTCCAGTTTTTCTCCAGTCAAACTCACCTCCCAATTGACTTGACCCTCAACCCTACTGTACCTAATAACCTTGCTCTTATTCACATTTACTCTTAACTTTCTTCTTCCACACACTTTACCAAACTCAGTTCTTTTAAAATAACTAAAAGAAAAGGATATGACCTTAAAAATCAATTCAACTTTATGTTAAAAGACATAAAACATCAAAAATAAACAAAAAACTTTCTTTAGCAGCTGTAATTCCTTTAAGCTTCCTTAGCAGCAAGATAGTTTGTGAGAATGGTGAGCCTGTTTCCACCATGTAACTGTCATCACAGGTCCACTGCATTCAATCAAAACTGAAATTGTGTTTGTGGCTGCCAGACACATAGGTATCACTATTGTGGTTGCCAGATGTATGGGCATCATTATTGTGGCTCCATTTAATTTAAAATCAGGCAGTAACCATCAACACATATTTTGTATGTGTATGTGCAGGAATGAAAGGATTAAGAACAATGATGAAAATTAATAAAACATACACAGCAAAGTGCTTTTCATTTACCTTTGATGATGATGATAAGTATGGTGATAGTACTGACGACAAAGCTGCATGTGAATAAGGAGGATTGGGGTAGGTGGTATCAGACTTGGGAGCAAACGAGGTGGTGCCTAAAGCCAAAGTACAGGCAATAGTATCTGACTTGGTGGAGATAATAAGAAGGTTCCTGAAGCTAAAGTAAAGGCAGTAGTGACTGAAGCTAAAGTGGAGGCAATGGTAGTTAAAGGGTAAAGAACACTCTGATGGGAATGTGCTTTGCCATATGTTGAAGGCTTTTGTGCTCTTTTCCACTAATGGATCCAACTCCATAATTCTGTCAGTGATGGCTCTTTGCATTAGTATGAATTTTGAGGTGGTTTTCATATTCATATTACGACTTTTGATGACAAACTCCTCTTCACTGTCATCGTCTTCACTTGATTTGATGAAGTCCTCAAGGTCCTCTACCATCATCTCCCTGGCATGAGACCTCAGTGGCCTATGTATCCCTAAAAGCCTTCCATCTGACTTGCTGTATAATCCAAGCAATGCTCCTGTTTCTATCATCAACAGAAGGAAAACAACTTAAGTTGATGACCGCCTACAGCCACACATCTACAATAGACTGTTCAACTTCATGAAGTAACTCTTTGAAGTTCAAGATGCAGTCTTCAATCATTCAACTTTTCCAACACTGGACAATATCCAGTGCTGGATCACTCCCTATCACATCCAAAATGCAAAAGGTGGTGCACCTGGTGTAGTAAGCAGTGAGTGCTGCAATCACACCTTAGTCCAGAGGGTTGCAGCAGTGGTCATGTTTGGAGGCAGAATGACTACCTCCATATTTGTGTGTGTGATCTTGATGTCTTCTTGGTGGACAGGAGAACTACTGAGAATGAGGAGGATTTCAAAGGCTAAGTTTTTGGATGTAAGCGAACCCTTGACTCCATGAACAAAGTAGTTGTGAAACTAGTCTTTGAAAATGTAAGCTGTGCCTCAGGCTTTCTTGTTCACATAGCAAATGGCACTTCTTCCTCTTGAGCACAAGCAGGTTCAAAAAATGGTGCAGCAGCACAAACTGGAGCATGTAGTCCCTCGAGGCACTGGCACAGAGGACATAGGAAAACCTGCCATATGCTACCATGATGCCAAGAGCAGACTTTTCCCTCTTGGACAAGAAAGTTCTGAGAAGTATCTTTATTCAAAATATGACACAATTGTCAGCATCAGACACCTGCTCTGGCTGGTCAGTATCTCTTCTCCTCTAAGGAGAGTTAAGGGACTCCAGAGGAAACCTCCATCCTGCCCCAAAGTCCACTGATATGGACACTCCCAACAACTTAATTTATGCAGGTTGTTCCATTTCTTGAATTTGTGGAAGCATCCCTTAGAAGCAAGAAATGGGATGAATTAAATGCCTTCCTCAGTGGTCCACTTTGCTTTAGGGAATTTTCTTTTGAGTTTGGTCCTCATCCACAAACTTGAAGCCTTTTCCAGTTTCTACATACTTTTATCATGTGCAGTTGTCATATCAGTGGCAATCATGGTAGCACTCGCTGGGATATTTTCCCTGATAGCTTTCTTATTTTTGTTACTAGATAATGGGTTTGTTCACACCCATGATGACTGCCCACTGCAGATGCACACTTACCCATAGCCAGCCTGTCTAAAACATTCACATTTTGCTCAAACTCATCGCATTCTCCCTCCTTCAGAAGACTCATCTTCACCACTCATCTTATGTTTAGGCACCATAATTAAGGGAATGTAATAAAAAACAGCACAAGTTTATGACAGCAACTCAAGAGGTGCAGCAAGATGCTGATGGTTTTTGGAATTGCATAAGGAAGGATGGACAGAGCAAGAACCCACAGTGATGTGCCTGTGCTGCAAACAAACCAAAAATTAACTCCTGCACACCTCCCCTCATGTCCCCAGTGTTGGTGGTAGGGTGAAGAGAAGGCAACATGGAGTTAGAGTGATGGGCTCACAAAATCACAAATACTGGTCACTATGTCATGAATTAAGATGTGATGTACATTTACCTATCTGCAAATACTTGAAACTCATGGAAAGCAATCTCACATATATGGAGGTTATATTGTACCACTATATATCATCTCACCAGCCTATGTCATATGTCATATGCTCTCTGTGACCACAGCATCCCAAAAGACCTTCATCCAAGAATCTTTCTAATGATAATAATCCTCATGATTCCAACTACATTTTACAATTTATCCATTACAAGTGTTCTTATCTGATACCTATAAACTTTAGTTCCACATCTCTATATGAACACTGGAACATGTATCCATTCTTGCAAGGTTTTTGCATACTCTGTTCCTACATCTTTCCCACTCACAAGAGCTTCTAGCTCATCTTCAATCCTTATCCCTTGCACAACCCAACTTTCAGCTTCTGTCTTTCCAGTAATATCCTTATTAAACTCTACTCTCAAGTATCAAAGTAATCCACAACTTCCAGTGCTTCACCAAACAAACCAGCCTTGTACTTTCAAGAACTAATGTCATAATTATACTTGCATTCCTTACTAACACTGCATCATTTACACTAAGCAACTGCAACAACTTCCACTCCGTTTCTTCATGGTTAAGTATTATTTTTCATTAATATTCATTGTTACTTATGCTGGAAAGGTAACACAAGGAATAGACAAAAAACTGCCTCATTCTCTCGCATCCACTCTCCAGCTGTTATGTACAATGCAACAAAGCCAGAGCTCCCTATCCAGTGTCAGGACCCACAGACCTTTCCATGGTTTCTCCCAACCACTTCATATGCCCTGATTCAGTCCAGCCAACCCATGATCAGTTACTCCAAAGGCAGCTCATGTAAAGAGCCACTGAGTGGCTGCTGCTGCAGCAGCAGCCTCCCACCCTCACTGTCCTGACAAACACACAACATGCCTGCACCTGAAGCTGAAAAAATTCAAATTACCCATGCCTATAAATAACGTAACATTGGTTTATCAACATAAATACTCTTCCATACTTGTTTGCTGTTTCCCACATTAGTGAAATAGTGCTAGGAACAGATAAGGAATGGTCTCATGTGCTAATGTCCACTCTCTAGCTGTCATGTATAATGCACTGAAACCTGAGCCCCAAGCCCTACTACAATAGCAAAATCCAGACAAAGACAGATGTTACATCTTCCCCTTGGTCCCTGCCACTGATTGTAATGCAGCCTTCAAGCTGCAGGATCTTCATAAGAAGGGCTCTGGGGATGTCTAATAATACTAACTGATCAGAACTAATGAATCCTATGACCATTCAAAAGTAGATAAGTACTTATGGGCCATCGGGTCTTTTGTCAATGTTCTTCCCATGCCTCCCTTCAATTTCTACTTATTTCCTTCTAGAACAGTTTGATATTTCGATTTAAATTTTCAATTCATTCTTCCTCCATGATCCTCATTTATTTTCCTTTAAGCACTTAATCCATCCTTTTAACCTTTTTGTTCAGGACTGTATGTCCTATACTCTTTGCTGTACAATTATCAATCTTCTCTAGTAGATTCAGCATCTCCTTCCAAACTCTTTCTCCATGATCCTTAAATCTCAGTTCACCAGATGATGCTTCTCTTTCCACAAATTATGCACAATGCACCCCACACCTCAATGGTACCCTTTCATAATGCAATATGAAACTGCCTCTAACATGATCTCCATTTCACACTGTACTGTCTGATGCCCTCAGCTTTTAAGTTCACTTGGAAATTTAGTTTCACACTTCTATTTCTTCACTTTTCTACTTATTTTTTCATTCGTATTTCAATTCCTATACCATCTATAGTACAAGGCTAACCTACATATCATGACCATATGACCTCACAAAGCCCCTCCTCACCTATCCTAAATCATGAGTTAGACATATTACGAAAAGCATTCTTTCTCTCAATGATGCTCTTGGTTATCCTGTCCACTTATTCTGTTATAAAGTTTCCAAAAACACTGAACACTGCACAAATTCATGAATCAAGTTACCTAGATGTAACATAAATAAATCTTTTAAAAACTTCTAATCTGTAATATGAGGATAACTGGCTGAGAATATGTAAAAGCAATACCTTACTGTTAATGAATGTAATGATATGTCAAATCTTCTATAATATCAGATAATGTAAACTGAAAGAAAAACCTACCAGTGCAGTCTCTTCTACACTCACCATAATCAATTCCTCAGAGATTACTAAGACCCACTACAAATGAAAGATTCTAAAATTGTTAAAACATTGAAATGGACAGATAGAGGAAATGCGGATAAGTAATCTAAAACATTCACACATTCTTCAGTGCTACGAGAACATTCAGCCCCTTACACACCCTATGACTCACTCAAGCTTCCATGTTTCCATATGCTGCCATGTTCATTCCCAGGTATGTAAAACACTTCACTTTCTCCAATTTTTCCCCACCTGAACTAATCTGTCCCTTAACCTCGCTAAACCTGATAACCATGCTTTTATTCACATTTAATCTCAACTTCCTCCTTTCACACATTCTTCCAAACTTAGTCACCAATCTCTGCAGTCACCCCAATCTGCCATCAGTGCTATATCATCAGCAAACATAAGTTCCAAGAGAATACAGCATCCATCCCTACACCTATCAAATTATTAATCAATGTGTTGCACACTTACCTTCTGTAAACAAGATGACATGCTTATATATCAAGGAAGATTTTTCTTCAAAATGAAGACCAATTAAAGTTTAATGGAAAAAACACTTACCTCTCAGATTCAGCGATTTTGAGAACCTCACTATTATCACTGATTGATATGATCTTGGTTACTGCTTCTATCACATTTGGCACATTGAGAATTAGGTCACCCTGCAAGATAAATATAATTGAAAATGCTTTGCTACTACCAAAAAGTAAGATGTTTTCAAAAGAAAAGAAAAAGAAAAAAATATTTATATTTCTTTCTTTCTTTCATACTATTCGCCATTTCCCACATTAGCGAGGTAGCGTTAAAAACAGAGGACTGGGCCTTTGAAGGAAATCTTCACTTGGCCCCCTTCTCTGTTCCTTCTTTCGGAAAATCAAAAATAAGAGGGGAGGATTTCCAGCCCCCAGCTCCCTCCCCTTTTAGTCACCTTCTACGACACGCTACTAAGTGAACTAAGTATAATTTTCATTCTTTACATAAGTATGTTTATGATGCATGTAAACATAGGCCAATGAAGGTAAATGCAAGTAAAAGTAATGTAATGGTGCTTGAAAGGAAACAGAGTGAAAGTATAAATTTCTCCCTATAGACTGAGAGCAGGAAGTGCACCAAACTGTGCTACAGATATTTTAGGAGAAAGACTGGAGGAGGTGACAGAATTTAAGCATTTGGGAGCTATCTTGGGTAAGTTGGGTAATCTAAACATGCGTCAGAGGCATGTTAGGACAGGGATAAGTGGAAACTCTTTTGCCGTGGCCATTCCCTTAATGGGAAATCCCAGAGGGAAAGGGCATTAGAAATATAGATAGAAATATACACAGACAATAACAAAAAATAGTTATGCAATATATTTATATTCATCTACATTCTAATGAAGCCCTATGAGCATGCTATACTGTACAATACCATGGTAAGATTTCCATATGAATGGTGACTAGAATTTACATTTCCAAGGTCTTATGTAAATGAAAATGAAGCTGACTTTCAAATAATTCCCCGTAAATGAAAAAATTTCCATCCAAAAAAATGTACTGTGGACTGGGAGTTGCTTGACATGTAAAGATCACATATAATTACATGGAAATCACCTAGTGTTATACATGAGACCCTGAGAGCACTATATGAGAGCACTATATCTACATCAAGATTTGCCATGAGGCTATGCTACTGCAGAGTACTCATCACATGGGCCACTTCTCACAATATATTCCACTAACATGCATTTTGCACAACTGTCAATTTTGAGTTGTCACATGTTCAATTCACCTGGAGTCCCATCTTACTACATAGGGTATAAAGTGATATTGTGTGGTTCTGATGACAAATTCAGCTAACTTTCATATCTACCTGTGTTGGGAAGCCATAAAAGGAGATTGTGAATTTAATATCAGAAGACAGTCTCCAAGTACCAGTAGGAAAGTTTTACATGTCTAAGAGGCAGAGTGTTTAAATGGCTAGGGTTATCTAAATTTCATTTTAGTCTTTTTATATTCTAAGTTCTGCTAATATACCTATGCCTGTGATCAAAAAGAGGTTTGAGTCTCTCATCCTTATTTTGCTGGACTATCATGAATTTTTTTCATGACATTCTAATACATTTCAAGAGAGTCTTGGAGGCTGAATTACTCTTTCTTTCCATTTTATAAATTTATATTAAATTATTACATTCTCTTTAATTCCCTCTACTTGTTGCCGAGCAGTGATTATCATTTATTGTTCCCTGCATCTTTCTAAGCTACATAGTTAAATTTTTTCAACCTCTCATGATTGTCCATATGTCTAACACCATTAATTTTGCTTGTCAAGTGTTTCTGGATTCTCTGCAATCTATCAATTACAGCTTGTCTTTTTCCCGACCACACAACATAACAGTATTCATTTTTACTCCTTAATTATACACTGAACACTTTTTACCATCAGCTTTTCTTCTCTCATTAGGAAAATGCTCCTTATTACCCAATTCATTATTTGACTTACCTGCAAAATTTAAGCACTGTGATCACTTGATTCCATTTCTTTTAGGTTACTCCTTTGTTCATGCTCTATGTTTCCTATTAGCTTCTTATAAGATGTAACTATTGTATTTCCAAGCTTTCCATGATTTAACCTTTTAAATGCTGAATATTTCCAAGCTTTCCATGACTTAACCTTTTAAATGCTGAACAAAATGTAAAAGCCATCTTCCACTGGGAGGACATAAATTAACAAAATTTGAAATATGGAAAAATATCATAAACAATTTAAACAGCCAGAATCATTTAAACTTGGTATGCTATGAACATCTAAAATTTGATGTGATGCAACAAATCTAAATCTTCTTGCATCACATGCCACTTTTAAACCTAGACCAAGCCCATAATCCTTTTCTTTTGCTTTCCTCCAATGTCCTTGGAGACTGAGAAAGTCTTCCTCTAATATTTACTCATTTCTCTGTCTTGTAACATATCAGAATCAACAACTAGATGTCATCGTCATCTGAGCATCAACAAAATCTCATCTTTTTACAGTAACATGTAGTAGATTGCAGTAGGGCTGCTTGGGAACGTGTGACATCTTCCTTCCATATTGGTCTAAGAGTAATGGAGAGGTTGAGGACTTAAACAGTCTAATTTTACTTGTGAGTGATATATGGCATTTATATATACAACTCCAATAGTGAAGGACCTATTCAAGCATGGAAATGAAATCTGATAAAAAAGCATTCATGCTCCATACTTTCCCAGAAAAACATATAATGGATTTTTGTCTATCGAGTATGAAAAAATATTCATTTAATAGCTACAGTATATAAAATAGTCATTAAAAACAAAAATTTAAAAGACACCAAACATAGAAGAAAAACAACCAACAAATATAACTGGCACTCCCTTTGTTTGCATTCTCTTAGCCAGTTATGTACTGCCTGTCATAATTGCATCTCTTCAGTCTCGGTCTCTCTCATGTTAAGCTATCTCCTACATGTAATTAGAGAACATTCTAAACATGTCTGGAAAACGGCCTGCAAGTGCAAGTATAAGTCAAGAAGCCTAGAAAAATTATTGATACAGACATAAAGATGCAAATCATATTCTGGGTTGAGGCAGGCGAGCACGAGGCACATGTGGGTCAGCCATTTGGATGAGCTTCCTCGATCATTAAAATGATACTTGGTAACAATGAGAGGATAAAAAGAACCAGCTAGTCCAAGTTGCAATGAAATTTACCACACAAAGAATAAGCTTCTGGAGATGATGGAAGGTACAGGTGCACTGTCAGAGCATGGCAGCAGTCAACAACACTGCAAGCTCTGACAACGTCATGAATGTTAAGTTTAGTTTCATATAGTACTTTTTTTATGTTGAGGGCTCCAGTCATGGACAAAAATCCACAACAAGGCCAGGCCTTAATTGAAATATAGAGAATTATGAAATGGAAAAAGAAAAGACAAGGGAATGTATTTAAGAATTTTGGAGGACGTGAAAGACCTGTCTTTGAAATGTGCCAGGTTTTAGTTATTGGGAAAGACAAGAGAAGGTAGAGAGTTCCAAAGTTTCGACGTGTAAGGAAAGAAGCAGGTTTCAAAACAGCCCACCCTTGAGATGCTGATGGCCACACAATAATTATGTGATGCAGCAGCTTGCCAAGTATTGCATGGTCTAGTGGTGGGGGCACACAAGCAGCCAGCTCTTGGAGCACAAACCAAAGTAATATTTATAGAAGAGGGAAAGTGAACCAACACTGCAGCATAGGGCAAGGGGGTCAAGTGTGGAAGTTAGCCTGGGACAGTTCATAAGTCAGACCGCTTTTGACTCAACTCTGTCAAGTAAAGATACAGAGCGAGAGCCACACCAAATGTGAGAGCAGTGCTCCATACAAGGATGAATCAATCCCTTATATAAGTGGAGCAACTGTTCAGAAGAGAAGTTTCAACATCTACACAGGACATCCAATTTCTTAGAAGCAGACTTAGCTATTCCTGTAATTTGGGGTTTCCAAGAAAGATTGGATGTCACAGTAATGTTCATTGAGTCAAGAGGTGGAATTACAGAAACGTCATGGGAGAGAAAAGAGTTGTGAAGAGTTTTCAAGAAAGAGAGAGATGGGTAGAAACTGGGTATTGGAGGCATTAAACTTAACAAGATTTTGTGTATCCCACTGAGATATCCTGTCCAAGTCTGAGTTTACTGAGAAAGCTGATTCAAGACAAGATACAGATCAAATGAGAGCAGAGGGAGCAGAATTGAAGGATGTGGATGAATGCAGTGCTGATTCATTAGCATATGTGTGCATTGGTTTATTTGTGGAGGAGAGGAAATCATTGAAAAAAAGTAGTAAAAGTGTAGTGGACAGGACAGAACCTTGAGGGACACTGATGTTGACTGAAAAAAGGCATAGGCTGATCCACTAACAACCAGAGAGATAGACTGGCTGGAGAGGAAGCTAGATATGAAGGAGCAAAGTGAGGGAGGGAAGACAAAAGTGGGGAGCTTAAAGATGAGACTCCAATGCCACACCCTGTCTAAAGCCTTAGATATGTCACGGGTAACTACACATGACTATCCAGAATCTTTCAGGGTTGACAGGAAAGAATATCACCAGTGGATCTCGCCTTACGGAAGTCATACCGGTGATCAGAGAGAAGACTGTGATTTTTGAGGTGTTTAAGGACATGAGAGTTGAGGAGAGATTTAAAGACTTTGGAAATGGTAGATGTCAAATCAATAGGACAATAGTTAGAGGGGTCAGTCTGAGCCTTCAAGGTGGATAAGCACTTCCCGCTTGACTCCTGTTACCTCTTATAGAAACTAAAATACAAGGGAAGGGTTTCCAGACCTCCACTCCTGCCCCCTTTAGTCACTTTCTGTGACATGCAGGGAACATGGAGGTAGAATTCTTTATCCCTGGGGAAAAGGAAGAAAGAATTCTTCCTAAGTATTCCCTGCACGTCCTAGAAGGTAATTAAAAGGGGTGGGAGCAGGGGGCTAGAAATCCTCCCCTCCAGTGTAATTTACCAAAAGAAGGAAAGGAGAAGGGGGCCAAGAGAGTTTTCCCTCTGAGGCTCTTGTCATCTAATCTTGAATGCTACCTTGCTAATGCAGGAATGGAAAATATGTATGGAAAAAAAAAAAATATATATATATATATATATATATATATATATATTATCCCTGGGGATAGGGGAGAAAGAATACTTCCCACGTATTCCCTGCGTGTCATAGAAGGCGACTAAAAGTGGAGGGAGCGGGTGGCTGGAAATCCTACCCTCTCATTTATTTTTTTAATTTTCCAAAAGAAGGAACAGAGAAAGGGGCCAGGTGAAGATATTCCCTCAAAGGCCCAGTCCTCTGTTCTTAGCGCTGTCTCCCACGTTAGCGAGGTAGCGCAAGGAAACAGACGAAAGAATGGCCCAACCCGCCCACTTACACATGTATATACATACACGTCCACACACACAAATATACATACCTACTCATCTCAACGTATACATATATATATATACACACACAGACATATACATATATACACATGTACATAATTCATACAGTCTGCCTTTATTCATTCTCATCGCCACCTCGCCACATACGAAATAACAACCCCCTCCCCCCTCATGTGTGAGAGGAAGCACTAGGAAAAGACAACAAAAGTCCCATTCATTCACACTCAGTCTCTAGCTGTCATGTAATAATGCACCGAAACCACAGCTCCCTTTCCACATCCAGGCCCCACAGAACTTTCCTTCGTTTACCCCACACGCTTCACATGCCCTGGTTCAATCCATTGACAGCATGTCGACCCCGGTATACCACATCGTTCCAATTCACTCTATTCCTTGCACGCCTTTCACCCTCCTGCATGTTCAGGCCCCGATCACTCAAAATCTTTTTCACTCCATCTTTCCACCTCCAATTTGGTCTCCCACTTCTCCTCGTTCCTCCACCTCTGACACATATATCCTCTTTGTCAATCTTTCCTCACTCATTCTCTCCATGTGATCAAACCATTTCAAAACACCCTTTTCTGCTCTCTCAACCACACTCTTTTTGTTACCACACATCTCTCTTACCCTATTATTACTTACTCGATCAAACCACCTCACACCACATATTGTCCTCAAACATCTCATTTCCAGCACATCCACCCTCCTGCACACAACTCTATCCATAGCCCATGCCTCATACAACATTGTTGGAACCACTATTCCTTCAAACATACCCATTTTTGCTTCCCGAGATAATGTTCTCGACTTCCACACATTCTTCAAGGCTCCCAGAATTTTCGCTCCCTTCCCCACCCTATGATTCACTTCCACTTCTATGGTTCCATCTGCTGCCAAATCCACTCCCAGATATCTAAAACACTTCACTTCCTCCAGTTTTTCTCCATTCAAACTTACCTCCCAATTGACTTTACCCTCAACCCTACTGAACCTAATAACCTTGCTCTTATTCACATTTACTCTTAACTTTCTTCTTTCACACACTTTACCAAACTCAGTCACCAGCTTTTGCAGTTTCTCACATGAATCAGCCACCAACGCTGTATCATCAGCGAACAACAACTGACTCACTTCCCAAGCTCTCTCATCCAGAACAGATTGCATACTTGCCCCTCTTTCCAAAACTCTTGCATTTACCTCCCTAACAACCCCATCCATAAACAAATTAAACAACCATGGAGACAACACACACCCCTGCCGCAAACCTACATTCACTGAGAACCAATCACTTTCCTCTCTTCCGACACGTACACATGCCTTACATCCTCAATAAAAACTTTTCACTGCTTCTAACAACTTGCCTCCCACACCATATATTCTAAATACCTTCCACAGAACATCTCTATCAACTCTATCATATGCCTTCTCCAGATCCATAAATGCTACGTACAAATCCATTTGCTTTTCTAAGTATTTCTCACATACATTCTTCAAAGCAAAAACCTGATCCACATCCTCAACCACTTCTCAAACCACACTGCTCTTCCCCAATCTGATGCTCTGTACATGCCTTCACCCTCTCAATCAATACCCTCCCATATAATTTCCCAGGAATACTCAACAAACCTATACCTCTGTAATTTGAGCACTCACCTTTGTTTCCCTTGCCTTTGTACAATGGCACTATTCAAGCATTCTGCCAATCCTCAGGCACCTCACCATGAATCATACATACATTAAATAACCTTGCCAACCAGTCAACAATACAGTCACCCCCTTACCAACCAGTCAACAATAAAGTCACCTCCTTTTTTAATAAATTCCACTGCAATACCATCCAAACCCGCTGCCTGGCCGGCTTTCATCTTAAGCAAAGCTTTTACTACCTCTTCTCTGTTTACCAAATCATTTTCCCCAACCCTCTCACTTTGCACACCACCTCGACCAAAACATCCTATATCTGCCACTATCATCAAACACATTCAACAAACCATCTCCTTCTCACATCACCACTACTTGTTATCACCTCCTCATTAGCCCCCTTCACTGAAGTTCTCATTTGTTCCCTTGTCTTACGCAATTTATTTACCTCCTTCCAAAACATCTTTTTATTCTCCTTAAAATTTAATGATACTCTCTCACCCCAACTCTCATTTGCCCTCTTTTTCACCTCTTGCACCTTTCTCTTGACCTCCTGCCTCTTTCTTTTATACATCTCCCCCTCATTTGCATTATTTCCCTGCAAAAATCGTCCAAATGCCTCTCTCTTCTCTTTTGCTCATAATCTTACTTCTTCATCCCATCACTCACTACCCTTTCTAGTCTGCCCACCTCCCACGCTTCTCATGCCACAAGCATCTTTTGCACAAGCCATCAATGCTTCCCTAAATACATCCCATTCCTCCCCCACTCCCCTTACCTCCTTTGTTCTCACCTTTTTCCATTCTGTACTCAGTCTCTCTTGGTACTTCCTCACACAAGTCTCCTTCCCAAGCTCACTTACTCTCACCACTCTATTCACCCCAACATTCCCTCTTCTTTTCTGAAAACCTCTACAAGAAACAGCATCACCACCCCCTGCATCAGAGATAGTGCTTGGAAACAAACAAAAAGGCCACATCCTCCTCATTCCCTTCACTTCTAACACATATATCCTCATTTTCAAACTCACTCATTCTCTCATATGTTCAAACCGTTTCAATGCATCCTCTTCAGCTCTTTTAAACACACTATTTCTATTACCACACCTCTCTCTTACCTTACAATCACTTACTAATTCAAACCTCCTAACAACACATATTGTCCTTAAACATATCACTTCCAATGCATCCACCCTCCTATGCACAACCTCATTTAAAGCCCATGTCTCGTATCCAAACATTATTGTTGGGACTACTATACCTTTAAACATACCCATTTTTGCCCTCCCAGATAATGATCTCTCTCTCTCTCTCTCTCTCTACACACACACACACATTCTTTGGTGCTCCCAGATCCTTTACCCTTGCCCACCCTATGACTCACTTCTGCTTCCACAGTTCCATTTCCTGCCATGTCATCTCCCAGATTTCCTAAACACTTCACTCCCTCTAACTTTCCTCCAATTAAACTCACACCCAAACTAACTTGTCCTGCAACCCTGACAAACCTACTACTTTGCTTTTATTCACATCTATTCTCAACTTCCTCCTTTTACACACTCTTCCAAACATAGTCACTAACTTCTACTGTTTCTCAAACGAATCCCACCAATGCTGTATACTCAACTTCTCTTCAAGACTCTTCCATTTACCTTCGTCACCATCCCAACCATACACATATTAAACAACCATAGAGGCATCACACATCCCTGCTGCAGACCAACATTCTCTTGGAATCACTCACTCTCCTCTCTTCCTCCTTGTACACATGCCTTATACCCTTGATAATAACTTCTTATTGCTTCTGGCAGCTTTCCTCTGACATCATATTCTTAAGAACTTTCATAAGGCGTTTCTATCATTCCTATCATATGCTTTCTCTAGATCCATAAATGTAACATACAAATCTTTCTGTTTCTCTGAGCATTTCTCATGCTTCTTTAAACAAAACACCTGATCCACATATCCTCTACCACTTCTGAAACCATGCTTTTCTTCCCTTAACTGATGCTTTGTACTTGCCTTCACCCCTCTTAATTATTACTAAACCATATAACTTACCAGGTGAACTCAAACTTATACCTCTGTAGTTTGAAAACTTACCTTTATCCCCTTGCCTTTATACAATGGTATTATAAATGCAATCCAAAATCCTCAGGCACCTCACCATGAACCATACATACCAAAAAATCTTAACTAACCAATCAATGATATATTCACCTCCTTTCATATTAAAACCTCCCCAAACCCAAACTCCAACATCTGTCACTCTAACATCAAACACATTCAACAGTCCTTCAAAATACTCACTCACATCTCACTTCATCACTTCCAGTTATCACTTCCCCTTTGCCCCCTTCAGTGAATATCCTTCAAAAATATCTTATTCACTCTAAAGTTAACTGATACTTGCTTACCAAAACAGTCATTTGCCCTTTTTATCATACCCTGCACCTTCCTCTTTACATCTTGCCACTTTCTCTTTTATATCTTCCAATAATTTTCACTCCTTCCCTGTAAGTACTGCCAATCGCATCTCTTTACTCTTTCACTAGCAACATTACCTCTTCATTCCACCACTCACTATCCTTCATAATCTGCCTACCCCCCACCTTCATATGCCAC
The DNA here is from genome assembly GCF_036320965.1 of Panulirus ornatus. Lineage (NCBI taxonomy): Eukaryota > Metazoa > Arthropoda > Malacostraca > Decapoda > Palinuridae > Panulirus > Panulirus ornatus. The sequence continues at coordinate 61,436,609 of NC_092227.1, read as the reverse complement.
ATGCATCTCCTGCACATGCCAGCACTGCTTTCCTCAATACCTCCCATTCCTTATCCCCTAGCTTCATTTGTTCACTTCTTACCATTCTACTCAACGTCTCCTGATATTTCTTACACAACTCTCTTTTCCAAGCTTGCTAACTCTTAACACTCTCTTCTTAGAGATAATGTTTCCTCTTTATACAATGGCACTATAAAGGCATTATGCAAATCCTCAGGCCCACATCTTGAGCTATACGTACAAAAAAAAATCTTTAGTAGTCAATCAACAGTCACCCCATACCTTGAAAAACTCAACCAAACTCCCATCCACTCCAGCTACTTTTCCATGCTTCATCTCATGCAAGGCATTTACCACCTCTTCTATTTTCACCAAACCATTTGAATCTCACTTTGCTACCTTTATGTCCCAAACACCCTACATCTGCCACTCTATCATCTCACACATTCAACATTCCTTCAAAATACACCTCTTTTTGCCTGTTACCATTTCCCAACCTGCTACTGTTTGCTTTCTTGTTCTCACACTATTCACCTCCCTTCACACATTATCTTATTCTCCCTAAAGTTAGTCTATACTCTCTTAACTTTCATTTACCTCCTTTTCGGACCCTGCACCTTCCTCTTGACCTCCAGCTGCATCCTCTTAAACATCTCCCAATCTCTCACATTCCTTCCCTGCAAGCAACTCCCATACACCTCTACTTTCTCATTCATTACAATTCAACTTGCTCATCTCACCACTCACTACCCTTTCTCACACACCCACATTCCACATTCTGCATACCACACACTTCTTTTGCACATGTAAACCCTAATTTCCTAAATACCTTCTATTCCTTGCCTACTCCCTAAATTTCATATGCTAAAACTATTTTCAATTCTTTTTCACCCAATCCCTCATGGTATCTCCTCATACAAGTCTCTTCCAATTCCATTCACTTCCACTAACCTCTACAAATAATATATATGCAAATATTATCATACAACACCAAGACCCTCTTCACAAAGGGGTCCTAGGGCTACCCAAGAACCCCTAGCCAGGGCTCCTGCAGCTTCAAGGTTGTGCTTAACTCAGTGGCAAGGACAAAATGAGTTCTTTGATGAGACTGTACTCCCTTTTGACAACTAACAATGATAGAGCCTCATCTGAAGTGACCCTTTCATTTGAAGTGTAACCTGAAGCAGGGGAAGACCAGCAACACATTCAACTGTACATGTATATGTATATCTTTATAACACAAAGTGCATAAAAGTAACATTCATAAAACAGTGCTCTTGCAGGGATCATGCAATTGTACCGAAATATCTTAAAAATTTTGAATGAAAAACAATCTTACTGCTTCAGTATCCAAGGATGGTGATCATAACACTACTATAATGCCATGCAACGAAAATTTTCATAACAGCAAACACTGCTAGACAGTGCATTAAGCATGTGCAATCTTGGAAAATGAGAACAGTGCCATGAAATGCATACATTTTGAAACTAAGTCAGAATTTGCAGTAAACATGTACTATGCATAATAAAATTGCAGCAATTATACAGCTCAAGATATGAGTACCATCATAAAACAAAAACTGTCTACCCTGACACAGTTGTGTGTATAATTATCTATCTATTCTGCAGGGGGACAGGGTGTTGCATTCACAAGTCCCCATCTCTTTAACATTCTTAAATCTATGCATGATGTATGCATTCACAATGTCTTCAGTCAATCTATTCCTTCATCCATCACCCTCAGACTATAAAAGTATTTCCTCACATCCACTTTAACAAGTTTCTTGCTTAATTTCACAACATATCCCATGGCTGTTCTGTTCCCCTACATTTCTTGAAGAACTGTTTACTAGCCATGTCACAGATGTTTCACAAATTTAACCTCTCGTCATCATTCACTAATAGGTCTTTCAGGCTAAGGGCATCTCTAACAACTTCTGTCACTACCTTTTCCTTCACTTTTCCATTCTGACGGTACTATAGCTGTCTCTCCCACTGACAAAGCAACTCTCTTTAGTTCCCGTTTCTCCTCTAACTCCACCATGAGTGACTCTAACATTCCTTCAACCCCTGATGCTCCTCTTACTAATCCTATGCCTCTTATTGTAATCTCTTTTCAGACTGTCAAAAAGTGCTTCTTTCTCTGGACACAAGCAAGGCTTATGGTTCTGATGGCATCCAACCCCATGTACTGAAAGTGTGCCTCTGAACTTACACCTGTGCTTGCTCGTCTATTCCATTTCTGCTTAAAATCCAAAACTTTCCCCTCTCCTAGCAAACATGCATTGATACATCCCATCCCTAAGAAAGGGGTCCATTCTGACCCCTCTAACTACCATCCTACTGCTTTGACATCTACCATTTCCAAAGTCTTTGAATCTATCCTCAACCCCCACATTCTTACACACCTTGAAAATCACAGTCTTCTCTCTCATCATTGGTATGGCTATAGTGAAAACACATATGAATGAGTTACTCAGTTCCTCAATATATCTTCAAGAAATTACCTATTAAACTGTAAGGGGAGGGAGTTTTACACTCATTGAACTCCATCTCTTGAACATTTTCTACTACCATACAACTTCTTAAACTTATGTATGCTGTTTGTATTACTTGTGTGTGTGTGTAAGTGTGTGGATTATGAAATTTCTAAGTTGTCCATCCAAGGAAATACTATACTTCTTTATTTGAGAGTTGGCCTTTGGTTTGAATTCCTTTGTCTTTTGTTATGAATTCTAACAAGCTCCTTTACCTAAATATAATCTGTGATTATATTGGGAATATCAGGAAAGACCAGCAAAATATGACCAGTGCAATAGAAGCTCAAAGTGGTTTAACAACTTGGATATTCACCATTTCTAATGAGTCATGCAACTTACAAGTATTACACCAATGAAAACCATTTGTTTGAAAGAATACACTATGATGGATATAAAATAGTGAGTCTAAGGCACGTGAATATACCAAAAAATTTATTTTTTGCAATTCCATATAATGTATATGAAACCTGTGAGTATAAATGAAAACTTTTATTTATAAACTGGATTGACTTAAATCAGTTTCTTAAAGATTTTAAATTTATGTAAATAACAATGTCAAAGTACTGTCTCATGAATATTTATAGAACACCAAAAAGCTATTTGTACAAAGTGAAGACATTATTCAAGCACACTAATTCTATATAACTTTTGAATAAATAATCCTTAACTTTATTTTCATTTGTGGTTCTCAGCAGATGCCCAAATTATGACTGTCTCAAATGAAAGGTAAGCTAACAGGTAAGTGAACACAAGAATGCAGGAAGAATTAGCTTCAACTCCTCAGGTGTTTGTAGACCTGACTCTAAAGAGTGAAATGTTTAGGAAAAAGGGAAACGAGATATGAAAGCAAATTCTACAACATCACTCTAACTAACACAGAAGTGGAAGTAAAGCCACCTTAGATATGTGAGCACTCTATAAAGGGGCAAATAAGGTGCCTGTAAGTGTGGAATAGCAGCTCACAAGAAAAGCTGCATTACCTATTACATGGAGCTTCCAAGACAAAGTGGAAGGTACAGTTAGGCCCAACACATTCATATTACAGCAGGGTTCAATTGTGTTGCCTTGAAACTGAATAGTAAGAAATGAATGAGATTTAGAAACATAAGCAAGCAAAAACTGCATTTTGGCACAGGTGAATTTAAGCAGGTGTCTGCTTCCCCATTCAAAAAAGAAACATGGATCCAAATTAAGAAATATGTTCATTGTGAGAATTGTAAGGTGGGAGCATTAGGTAATAGTAGTAGTTCTGATCATTTGACAGGAACATAAGATAGACAAATTAGTTAGAAGAAGCAAGTAAGAATATTAAGTAAGACCCTCAAAAAGCACTGCACTAGAGCTGCCCTCCGCCAGTGGCCTGTTAAGGGCGACGCACTAGAGGCTATGTAGTGGCGCTAAAGCTCACCAGTTATGGAGACTCTTTTGCCAACCGTTGAGGGAGTTCCTGAATGGAATGAACATCAAAGATACAGACAGACAGATATATATAGATATAGAGATAGACAGATAAATAGATAGTTAGATAGATACACAGATAGAGATTGAGAAAGAGTGAAGATGGAAGGGAAGTGAGCTGAAGTATGCAGAGTGCAGTTATCACTGTAAGAGTAAATAGTATTCGAGAAAAAAGAAAGATCATCCACGGTTAGAAGAAAGAGGATAAGTAATACAACAGAACAGAAGTACAACGATATAGATATGGTATGGCAAGACATCGCTCTATCAATTACTACCCAGATGGAATGATTGGGTATAAAAACATGCATTACAGAATACATAGAAGCAGAAAAGCCAAAGAAAGCAAATCTGGTATGCTAAGAATTGTGCCACAATCTATCAAATGCTTTGGAGATGATAAAGGTGCACTTGCAAGTTATTCATGCTGCTCTCCACATGCTGGAAGCTTTACATTAATATTTCTTCTTACCTTTGGGTTAGGATCACAAGCAACTGCACTCTACAGCATGCAACAAAAGTGATTATTTTCAATTATTTTTCAATATAAATATTAGCATCAGCAAATCAATTATTTTAAATGTGATAAATATACTTGACATTATAGTATCAAAATGTAAATATAAGAATAGCCACAGTTTCATTCTAACCCAAGTGTTCCACAAATATCGATGCTTATGATTCTGCAAGTAATATCCTTAATTTTTGTGAAAATATACTTAAAGTAAACATACATTTTAATATGTTTTTTAAGATGCTTTAATCACACTGTAATATTGATGTTATACAACTCATCATGAAGAGGACTCGAGCCACCTTTCCTACTTCATATCTTCTTAAGCTGCAACCTTCATATTTATCCATATTTATCCAGGCATCCCCATGCAAAGTTTCTGTACTTTGTGTTCATTCATACAACCATCTCAGTTTAAAATGTATATCGCATTCATACAACCATCTCAGTTTAAAATGTATACTTCCCCAAATCTTCCACCTCCCATCAGCATGACCTTTGCCTTGCTTTCTCTTGTGGACAATCTTCTCATAAAAATAGACCCATAATCTTGTCTAGTTTGTGTATCAACTTCAGCTAAACTTTTACCTTTACCATATTTCTTATAAAATGTTTACTATTCTTCTTAGCCACCACCACATCTTATTCTTGAGTAGTTCCATGTTAATATCAGAACCCTTGATTATCTTATGATATATAACTGCCCAGGTACATGTAGTATATTTCTGCTACTTTCAGAATCATAAAAAGCATCATAAGTTGACTAAAGTACACCCAACTTTAATAAAAGCCATACCTTATCTCTCTTAGCATTTTCCACAGGAATCTGTATTAGTAGCAGATTGTCTGTGTTGGGAGACACATGGAGACCTTGCACTTCCTTCAAGGAGAATCGATGCTTTTGCTTCAGCTTGTTTTCTTTAGCTTCTAACAGATAAAGAGCTCCAGACGTTAGAATCAAAATGCGATCACGGGGTTTGTAGCCATGACGATCATATTTGGTGCATGGCACACAGTACTGTGTTGTTTAGAGAAAAAAATACATATTACTGAGAGGTATGAAAGTTGTCTGAAAAAATATACATCATTGAAAGGTATAAATGTTGCCTGAAAGAAAAGATTTAAATACCAGTAAAATGTGGGAAAGAAAATTCATTAGCAAGGTAACAGCAGGAAGAAAGGAAAAAAAGGCCCCATTTACTCAAATCCATCCTCTAGCTGTTATGTGTGATGCACTGAACCAGATCCCCCTATGCACATTCAGAGACCTATTTATCCTAAATCAGTTCCCAATGCATTGGGAGATCAGATTCAAGCCTAAAACTTCTCAAATCACTCATATGTATCCTTAAACAATGAACAAAAGTAAAAAGTGAACTTTCACCACTTCAGAAACCACAATGCTCTTCCCCAATCTGATGCTCTGTGCATGTCTTCACCCTCTCAATCAATACCCTCCCATGTTGAGTATTCCTGGGAAATTATATGGGAGGGTATTAATTGAGAGGGTGAAGGCATTTACAGAGCATCAGACTCAGAAGCAGTAGAGGATATGTGAATCAGGTGTTTGCTTTGGAAAATTTATGTGAGAAATACGTAGAAAAACAAATGCATTGGTATGTAGCATTTATGGACCTGGAGAAGGCATATGATAGGGTTGATAGACATGCTTTGTGGAAGATTTCAGGAGTATATGGTGTGGGAGGTAAGTTGCTAGAAGCAGTGAAAAGTTTTTACCAAGGATGTAAAGCATGTATGCGAATAGGAAGAGGGGAGAGAGAGTGGTTCCCAGTGAATGGTTTTCCGTAGCATGGGTGTGTGATATCCTCATGGTTGTTCAATTTCCTTATAGATGGGGTGGTTGGGGAGGTAAATGCAAATGTTTTGGAGAGAGGGGTGAGTATGCAGTCTGTTGCAGATAAGAGGGCTGGGAAGTGAGTCAGTTGTTGTTCACCGATGATACAGCTCTAGTGGCTGATTCATGTGAGAAACTGCAGAGGTTGGTGACTGAGTTTGGAAAATGTGTAATAGGAGAAAGTTGAAAGTAAATGTGAATAAATGCAAGGTTATTAGGTTCAGTAGGGTTGAAGGAGAGGTTGACTGGGATGTAAGTCTGAAAGGAGAAAAACTGGAAGAAGTGAAGTGTTTTAAGTATCTGGGAGAGGACTTAGCAGCAGATGGAACCATGAAAAAGGAATTGAGTCACAGGGTGGGGGAGGGGGCGAAGGTTCTGGGAGTGACGAAGAATGTGTGGGAAGAGAGAATGTTATCTTGGGGGAAAAAATGGGTATGTTTGAAGAAAAAGCAGTTCCAACGATGTTATACGGTTGCGAGGCATGGGCTATAGATAGGGTTGTACAGAGGAGAGTGGACGTATTGGAAATGTTTGAGGACAATATGTGATGTGAGGTGGTTTGATCGAATAATTTCCCAGGAATACTCAACAAACTTATACCTCTATAATCTGAACACTCACCTTTATCCCCTTTACCTTTGTACAATGGTACTATGCATGCATTCCGCCAATCCTCAGGCACTTCACCATGAGCCATACATACATTGAATATCCTCACCAACCAGTCAACAATACAGTCACCCCCTTTTTTTAATAAAGTCCACTGTAATACCATCCAAACCTGCCGCCTTGCCGGCTTTCATCTTCTGCAAAGCTTTCACTACCTTTCTCGGTTTACCAAACCATTCTCCCTGACCCTCTCACTTCGCACACCACCTCGACCAAAACACCCTATATCTGCCACTCCATCATCTAACTCATTCAGCAAACCTTTAAAATACTCACTCCATCTCCTGCTCACATCACCACTACTTGTTATTACCTCCCCATTAGCCCCCTTCACCGGTTCCCATTTGTTCTCTTGTCTTACGCACTTTATTTACCTCCTTCCAAAACATCTTCTCCCTAAAATTTAATGATACTCTCTCACTCCAACTCTCATTAGCCCTATTTTTCACCACTTGCACCTAGCTTTTGACCTTTTACCTCTTTCTTTTATACATCTCCCAGTCATTTGCACTATTTCCCTGCAAAAATTGTCCAAATGCCTCTCTCTTCTCTTTCACTAATAATCTTACTTCTTCATCCCACCACTTATTACCCTTTCTGATCTGCGCACCTCCCATGCTTCTCATGCCACAAGCATCTTTTGCACAAGCTATCACTGCTTCCCTAAATACATCCCATTCCTCCCCCACTCCCCTTACGTCCTTTGCTCTCACCTTTTCCCACTCTGCACTTGGTCTCTCCTGGTAATTCCTCACACAAGTCTCCTTCCCCAAGCTCACTTACTCTCACTACTCTCTTCACCCCAACATTCTCTCTTCTTTTCTGAAAACCTCTACAAATCTTCACCTTCACCTCCACAAGATGATGATCAGACATCCCTCCAGTTGCACCTCTCAGCACATTAAGATCCAAAAGTCTCTCTTTCATGTGCCTATCAATTAACATGTAATCCAATAATGTTCTCTGGCCATCTCTCCTACTTACATATGTATACTTATGTACATCTCTCTTTTTAAACCAGGTATTCCCAATCACCAGTCCTTTTTCGGCACACAAATCTACAAGCTCTTCACCAATTCCATTTACAACACTGAACACCCTATGTACACCAATTATTCCCTCAACTGCCACATTACTCACCTTTGCAGTCAAATCACCCATCACTATAACCCGGTCTCGTGCATCAAAACTGCCAACACACTTACTCAGCTGCTCCCAAAACACTTGCCTCCCTCATGATCTTTCTTCTCATGCCCAGGTGCATAGGCACCAATAACCACCCAACTCTCTCCATCCACTTTCAGTTTTACCCATATCACTCAGGAGTTTACTTTCTTACACTCTATCACATACTTCCACAACTCGTTTCAGGAGTAGTGCTACTCCTTCCTTTGCTCTTATCCTCTCACCAGCCTCTGACTTTATTGTTACTCCGAAGATCCTCATCTGCTTTCCTTTTATGCGTATACACTATCTTTCTAACTTTCATATTCAAGGCTTTATATTCTACACTCTTTGCACTCCATGCATTTCAATCTTCTAGAAAATTTGCCTTCTCATTCTGCTTTCCCTTTTTTTTTTTTCCTTAACCAGCTCTTCGTTCTCTTACCCTTACGTTACTTACTCGATCAAACCACCTCACACCACACATTGTCCTCAAACATCTCATTTCCAGCACATCCATCCTCCTGCGCACATCTCTATCCATAGCCCACGCCTCGCAACCATACAACATTGTTGGAACCACTATTCCCTCAAACATACCCATTTTTGCTTTCCGAGATAATGTTCTCGACTTCCACACATTTTTCAAGGCTCCCAAAATTTTCGCCCCCTCCCCCACCCTATGATCCACTTCCGCTTCCATGGTTCCATCCGCTGAAAGATCCACTCCCAGATATCTAAAACACTTCACTTCCTCCAGTTTTTCTCCATTCAAACTCACCTCCCAATTGACTTGACCCTCACCCCTACTGTACCTAATAACCTTGCTCTTATTCACATTTACTCTCAACTTTCTTCTTCCACACACTTTACCAAACTCAGTCACCAGCTTCTGCAGTTTCTCACATGAATCAGCCACCAGCGCTGTATCATCAGCGAACAACAACTGACTCACTTCCCAAGCTCTCTCACCATGGTTTACATAAACTACACCTACAGTACCAAATACCTCAGAGGCAGCCTTTACATCATTTCAACCTCTCACTATAGTAATTTGGGTTCTAACATCTTCACATTTAACTTCTTTCAGAAATAACATCTTACACTTTTCTTTAGCACACCAATCAATTAGTACATAATCCAATAATGCCTGCAGATGACCTTTCCTACTCACCCACATATGCTTATGTATGTCTCTCCTTTTTAACCAAGTATTCCCAATCACTAGCACACAATTCCACGAGCTGTTCACAATTTTTTCCACCTTAATGGATACCCCATACCCCTAATTAGGTTAACACTCAACTCCCATATCATTCACTACAGTATTCAATTTGTCTATCACTAATACCTGATCTCTCACATCAAAGTTCCTGACATGCTTGCTCAACTGCTCCCAGAATATTCAACTCTATCATTCTTCTGTTGGCCAAGTGCATAAATGCTAACAATCACAATCACCCATCTCTCATAATCCACTTTCATTTTTACCCACAAAAGTCTGAAGCTCACTTCCTTTCACTCACACATTCCCCAACTCTTGCTTCAGTAAAAATGCTACCCTTTTTTTTAGCTCTTCACCTCACACCAAGCCCTGACTTTACCCCTAAAATATTCTAAAATTAATCTTCTCCCTTAGCCTTGAGCTCTGTTTCATTCAAAGATGAAATATCTAGGTTTCTTTCCTCAAACATCCTCCTTATTTTTTTCTTATCTTGGCTACATTCAGACACCCCAGCCTGAGCCTTTGAGGAGCATGAGAATTCCCCAGTTGACTTCTACTCTACCATACCAATTAGAAACTGAAATACAAAAAGGGGAGGGTTCTAGCCCCCCAATTCCTACCACTCATGCAGGAAAACTTAAGTAGTATTCTTTCTCACCATAATGAAAAATCCCATTACAGATACTATATCAAATGTAAAAGTATGTAACACAAGAGACCAACTTATGGAGAACTCAGCACCAGGACCAGATGGAATACAAGCTATTTTCCCTAAGAAGACAAAGATGATAATAATAAAATCCATGCTGCTACTGAGGAAACAAAGCTTCTAAGCTTAACAATATATACCATTTATTCTAACATCATAAAAAATTAGTTTTGAAAGAGTACTAAAAACTCATACTGAAACATTTGATTAAAAACGACTATTGATATAAAGGCCAACATGGATTTGTACCAAGCAATCATCATAAACTCAACTATTTGTCCATCGCAGACACATTTATGAAACTCCAATGAAAAGAAATAGAACAGCTGTTATTTTTCCTGATTTCACTATAGCATTTGATAATGGAAAAAGAATTCTAATAGATGAAGTAGGAAAACAAAACATTAGAGGTGAAATAAGATGGGTCAAGCAATCGCTAAAAAAACAGATGAATCAGAAAAGTTGCAGCAAATGGAACCATGCCTAATGAAGTAGCAATGAAAACTGAGAATAGAATGAACGATAACAGACAGATAAGGAATAAAGTATTAAGAGTCTCTGAATCACCCTAACCTTTGTTTTCTCTCCTGTCATCTTGATTATATCCTCAAATGCAGTCTTCCTTAAGCTTTCACTTGCTGGGTCCAGTCTTGATGTTACAAACCAGTTTGGCAAACTCTGAGGGTAACTCACTTTCTTTCCTGAAAATTGTTTGATCAGGAGAATAATTAACAATATAAGCTTAATACATGATACTGTAAATAATGGCATGATACTAATGAGAGATTTTTTCTTCTTTTTCAAATGCATCTCGGGACTATGAATATCAGATGAAAAGATACTTTTAAAGTAATCAAATCAACATGCATAGTAAACTATTCACTATATAAAACATTACAGTGCTACTGTATTAAAATAATGTAGTCATAAAGCCTCTGCAAACACTGCTAGACTTGCCCTTTGCCAATGGCCTGTTAAGGGTGAGGCACTAAAAACTAAGAAGCAGCACTGGAGTTCACTTTTTCAGACTCTCTTTGTCATGGATATAGAGAGATAAATAGAAATAAAGCAAAAGTGCAACAACAGCAGTTTCCATTACTTTCTAGTCTTATTTCAATATCTAAATTTCCCCAACCAGTTTATCAGTTTATTTGCACTCACCTTTGAAAAGCTGCTCAGCCAACACCTTCTCCTCAAACATGACTCGTTTTTCTGGCAGTAGAGCCTTGACATATTTTCGAGCTAAGTATGTACGATGAAACCCCTGAAGAGTAAAACAGAAACAGACACAAATTAATTATGGTAATATAAGGTACACAAAATAGCATTATAGGATTAACTGCTATCAACAAATGTATGTATAAATTATAACACACAGATCAAGGATTTTGGAAAAAGGAGTACAAATCATCTGTAACTGAGATCAAAAAGACTGTTCATAAAAGGAGGATAAAAAGTAGAGGACACAGGGATGAGATCCAATTGCACCAGTACTCACAAAGCTTACTTGTGAGGTGAAAGGTTCTATAACTCTTCAAATCCTCATCTCTCCTCTATCAAGGAATCATCTCATCAGGACTTAACAAATTAAACCATAGCCACACAAAAATTAGGATTAACTTCTATAAAACCTATCAAAATAGTGGGTGGTTATAAAGCCTTTCAATCTTCTAAATGGGCAAATCATAGAGTTGGTGCAATGAAATACATGGGGCATCAAAATTAACGGGGCAGTGAATATGTTCACTAAGCTCCAAAAACCACATCACCCCATTTCTTTCTGGACATTCCTTAAGTGAGGAGAGGATGAGTAATAGGGTATACATATCAGAAGTGGAAGGAACAAGGAAAGGGGAAAACCAAATAGGAAGCAGAAGTATGGAGTAAACGTTGCCTTGAGTGTTTAGGGCTTAAACAAGCAAAAGGGTGTGAGGCGTGCAAAGGGAAGTGATTTTAGAGGGATATAGTATATAAGGGGCATCAAGGAAACCACAGAAATATCTATGGGGTGTGACTGCAGATAGGAGGGTCTGGGTTAGTGCATTATATGTGACAGCAGAGAGCAGATGTGAATGAATGAGGCCATTTTTTCCTCTGTACCTGATGCTAGCTCACTACTGCAGGACACAGTGAATAAGTATGAAACAAAAAAAAAAAAAAAAGCCCTTTGCGATGTGACAGTGCTGAGGCCTATTGTCTAACATCATAAGTCCAAGCATCCTCTTTTGAACTTCTTGGCTAGTTAACCATGAAGTAAAAAAAAAAAAAATTCATATTAGCCATTCTGAACATGGAAAAATGATTAAACTGGGTTTATCCAATTGACAAAGGAAATATTATGATGTCTGAAGGCAGCTGTCTCACTCACAACCCAAATCTTGAATATATTGTACCAGTGTCAATTCTAAAGCCTGAAGAAAATTGTTGTTTCTAATATCAAGGCATGGTGTGGAATTTCACTGACTGATGCCAGTGCCATGAAGAAAATTGATCTTGAATAGGTTTTCAATAGAAACATTGTTGTGGACACTATCATACTGAAGAAAATGTAACACCTTCAATATAGGTCATATGGCTTGGGAAGTTGGGGAACTTAATGTCTAAATAAAATGACGTTGAGATGCTTTCTTACAATTAGATGATCACGCAAATTCCAAAACCTAATCTACATAGTTCATGAATAGCATTTTTATTAGAAGTGGCAGCGTTTGTAGCCTTTTTTATGAAAGAAGAATGTAAAGAAGCATGGTGCATTCCCTCACTAGGATTTGGATGGTGACAGTGAGTCATGGCAATAACTTTTTTGAGTTAACAGGATAATTTCTGAAACCACAATGTCAGTAAACACATAAGGTTGAGACTGTTACACCATTATTTCCAGGTTTTATCTTCACTATACTCTATATGATACACCAAATGGAAACAGTGATCATAAAATGCTTAAGTCTGACTACAAAGTAAATGAGGATATAAAAACAGCAGAGGTGAGACAAGACATAAAGAGAAGATATAATCATGGAAACTACAGAAGGAATGGTAAGAAACAGGAAAGGATGGTTTAATAAATCATGCCAAAAAGCTTAGTAGCTTTGAAGTGTGCATAAGTGAAAAAACATACGGCACCCCACCAGTCAGTGCATGCAAGATATAAGAGAGCAAGGAATGAGTACATCAAGATAAGGAAAGAAACTTTGAAAAGGGTAATGTGGGTAAGGCAGGAGCAAATCCAAAACTTTTCAAAAAATTCATCAGGAATAGACTGTCAGTTAATGTCAGTTAAAGAGCAGTTAATCAAGCAAAGAATTCAAAGGAAAGAATTGTACAGGTTGACATAAGAATATGTGAGGAAATAAACAAGAAGTTCAAAGGTGGAAGACCCTATAGCCCTTAACTTGTGAGATAGGATGGGGAGGTATTTGGAAACACTGAGTTATCTATAAAAGATATTTCTATTACTAAAAGGTCTTGATCCTGATCAGGCTCATGGTCCTGATAAAAATTTCACCATATAAACTGCAGATGTGTGCAGATATGCTAGATAAACCTCTTGAAAAATATTCAAGATGTCACTGGAAAGAAGTAGAGGGCCATGAGAATGGAAAAAAGATAAACTTCATAGTGTACCTATCTACGAAAAAGGAGACTTGGAACAGGCACTGAACTAAAGACTGGTTTTTCACTGATGAGCGTGGTTTGCAAGGTTCTCAAAAAGATAATCAGAAAGCAAATGGATGACTTACTACATAGAAATTACCTAATGAGAGACAGCATGGGTTGAGAGAAAGGAGGTCCCATGCAACAAAGCTCTTACATTTCTAGGAGAGAGTTAGCTCTGTCTTAGACAAATGGGAAGGTTGGATGATTTGTTTGTGTCTGGACTGCTTGAAACTACTTGACATTGTACAGCATGGGATGGCTGGCAAAGAAGCTGAAACAAGTGGGAGACTCCTTCAATGGAGAGAGATTATCTCAAAGGAAGGGAACAAAGGACACATCAGTGGAGCCTTCAAACAAGTCGAGATGACTAACAGTGTCACAGGGACCCTTACTCTTCTCTATCTATGTAAATGATTTACCTAAAGATAAGGACACCTACCAGAATATGTTTACAGATTATGCAAAGGACATAAGGGAACTGAAAAGCAAGGAAGATTGCATCAACTTACAAGGGGACTTGTCTGGACTCGAAAGTTTGTCTGATACATGACTAATGAAGTTCAACTCAAGCAAATGTAAGGTAACAAAGATGGGGAAAAGTGAAAGAAGGACTCAATATGATTATCATCTAGCAGAACTGTGTGTGTGAGAAGGAATTAGGAGTCAACATCATCCCTAACCTGCCACTAAAGTCCCACATTAGGAGAGTAGTCAAGGAGATAAAATGTCAGCTGCCAAACATTACAACAGCTTTCAAGTATATGGTTAAGGAAATATTCAGCAACCTGTTCATATCCCAGATATGGCCAAAGTTAGAATATGCTTCTCAAGTTTAGTTACCACAACTAAAGAAGGACAGAGAGCTAACAGCAATGGCTCAGAGGAGGGCAACAAAGATGGTAACAAAATTAAGAGAGTTCAGTTAAAGAGAATGACCAGAGGCTTTAAATTTGCCCATCTTGGAAGAAAGTAGAATGAGAAGTGACCTAATCACTACCTTTAAGTCTTCAAAACAGATCAGTGATGTAGCCAGCGAAAAGTTCTTTGAGATTTGCAGGGACAGAGCAACCAGAGGACATAACATGAAATCAAGTAACAAATGTGTTGAAAAAGATGTAAAGAAGTAATTCTAAAGTGGTGGATGAATTGAATAACACAAATCAACATGGTTACAGCAGATAACATACAAAAATTTAAGAAGTTGTAAGACAGTAAAGAATGCTCAAGAGAAGGAGCCCCATGAGTGTAAGACTCCATCACTATACACTTCAAATAGGTAGTTACCAAACCTAAGAGAGTTAGTGGTGGAGCAAACAAGCATGGGATGGATGGAAGGGGAACTAGAAATAGTGTGGTCACAACTCACTTACTCCCCACCTTCACTCTCATATTTTGCCACCACCATTTTTCACTTTTTGACCTCCAACCTCATATGGCTGGAAATTTGCTTAGTGTGCAATTAATTATCATTTTTTTAAACACAAATGTGGTGTTGATGTTAGTATGAAAATGACCATTCATTTATGATGCAAATAGATATGTGTCCAGAAAAAAACATCTGAAAATCTTGTCTTTTTTTCTGATGTGTCTGAAGTGAAATGAACTATCATTATGTACAACTGATTAATATACAGTGCTAAAGATGTGTTAGAACTGAAATGATTTTAAGTGTAAGTGATGCAATAGAAGTATACATCCAAGACAAATGGCTCATATTTCTTATTCCTTTTCTGGTGTATCTGTATTGTAATAAAATAATTATATATGTACTGTTTTAATATAACAGTGATGGATGGTTGGAACACAAAATCAATGAGCCTGAAAATTCCAGCAGTATATAACTATTTCAGGCAAAAGTGATGAAAGAGAATTTAAGAAACAGGGCCCCATGAGTGCATAATTCGCTGCCTATACTGTATAAAATTATATAATTACAAACAGGCTGTCCTGTGAGTGTACAACTCTTTCCTCCATAGTGTACAAAAAGGTATATATATACATCCCCCTTTCATTCACCTTCTAAAGCATGAAGGATAAAAGGGTAGTTAAAGGTACCAAATATACTTGGTGGCAACTCAATGAGTAAAAATTTACCTCCTGTCTGCTCTGAAATTCCATCATGTAATACTTACATGTAAGATTTTTGAGGCCTCAGTGCAGGTCGATGGAGCATCAGGCCATCGAGGGTCCAGTACACTGTTTGGAAGGGACTTTGACAACCTTAGCAGATATTCACACTTAACCAACTGCTGGAACCGTGCATTTGTGGGGTTGACAGGCTCATTACGAGTGATGAATCCTTTCACAAACCTATTTAAGAGTTCTAAATTAGCAGAGTTCATAAAAATTCACTAGTTAACATCAACTTTTTCCTTACACTCATCATGTTTGTAAAATCATCAAAACACACATGATGAGTTAAGATCATCATAGATTACTGTAGTTTGAAATAAAATGAAATATACTGTAGCAATCAAATTTCTTTTTAAACACTCCAAACAGCTTAAACGTTTTTTTTTTTTTTTTTTTTTTTTTTTTTTTTTTTTTTTTATACTTTGTCGCTGTCTCCCGCGTTTGCGAGGTAGCGCAAGGAAACAGACGAAAGAAATGGCCCCCCCCCCATACACATGTACATACACACACCCACACACGCAAATATACATACCTACACAGCTTTCCATGGTTTACCCCAGACGCTTCACATGCCTTGATTCAATCCACTGACAGCACGTCAACCCCTGTATACCACATCGCTCCAATTCACTCTATTCCTTGCCCTCCTTTCACCCTCCTGCATGTTCAGGCCCCGATCACACAAAATCTTTTTCACTCCATCTTTCCACCTCCAATTTGGTCTCCCTCTTCTCCTCGTTCCCTCCACCTCCGACACATATATCCTCTTGGTCAATCTTTCCTCACTCATTCTCTCCATGTGCCCAAACCATTTCAAAACACCCTCTTCTGCTCTCTCAACCACGCTCTTTTCATTTCCACACATCTCTCTTACCCTTACGTTACTTACTCGATCAAACCACCTCACACCACACATTGTCCTCAAACATCTCATTTCCAGCACATCCATCCTCCTGCGCACAACTCTATCCATAGCCCACGCCTCGCAACCATACAGCATTGTTGGAACCACTATTCCTTCAAACATACCCATTTTTGCTTTCCGAGATAATGTTCTCGACTTCCACACATTTTTCAAGGCTCCCAAAATTTTCGCCCCCTCCCCCACCCTATGATCCACTTCCGCTTCCATGGTTCCATCCGCTGACAGATCCACTCCCAGATATCTAAAACACTTCACTTCCTCCAGTTTTTCTCCATTCAAACTCACCTCCCAATTGACTTGACCCTCAACCCTACTGTACCTAATAACCTTGCTCTTATTCACATTTACTCTTAACTTTCTTCTTCCACACACTTTACCAAACTCAGTCACCAGCTTCTGCAGTTTCTCACATGAATCAGCCACCAGCGCTGTATCATCAGCGAACAACAACTGACTCACTTCCCAAGCTCTCTCATCCCCGACAGACTTCATACTTGCCCCTCTTTCCAGGACTCTTGCATTTACCTCCCTAACAACCCCATCCATAAACAAATTAAACAACCATGGAGACATCACACACCCCTGCCGCAAACCTACATTCACTGAGAACCAATCACTTTCCTCTCTTCCTACACGTACACATGCCTTACATCCTCGATAAAAACTTTTCACTGCTTCTAACAACTTTCCTCCCACACCATATATTCTTAATACCTTCCACAGAGCATCTCTATCAACTCTATCATATGCCTTCTCCAGATCCATAAATGCTACATACAAATCCATTTGCTTTTCTAAGTATTTCTCACATACGTTAAACGTTATCAATCACAATACACTTTTATATCAGCTGTTAGAGCTTATAATGGTATCATAAATACAAACAGCCCTCACACTTAAAACTCACGCTCGCACAACTCCAACAGCCCATTTCCTGCGGGCACGCAACCTCTGAGCAACCACGCGTCTCCAATGTTTGGCTACAGTCGTTACAGCTGCTCTCATCCTCTCATACCTCCTCTGGTACATGAAAGCTTTCCACTTAGCCTGGATCATAGTTGCTAATTCACCCTTCCGGATTTGGAGAGCATCTTCAGTCAGGAACAGTGTCTTTGGAAGGCGGATAAACAATTTGGTCCTAAAAAATGAGGACAATAGTTCATTTCAGAGTGGAAATAACTTTATTTTCTGAATTTTCATAATCAAAATGCACTTTAGCCAATGTCTAACATACAGTATATGTAATGTCGTCTCAAACGTTAGACCCTCTAATTGTGTTATGACAAAAAAAGTTAATAAAAAGAAATGTTAACATGTGACTTACTCTCCTAAGCGGAAATCATCAGGGGGATAGCCAAGATGTTGAACAATGGCTTTCACTCCATCCTTTGCTAGCCCATGATGATGTGGCCACGTAGCAGGACAGATTGACTTGTATCTTGCCAAGAAGATTTCATAAGCACGGCGGTATGCAAATCCTGCTCTCCTCACCCGGAGGTTTTCCATTAGACCAAGATACTTAACCTGATGGCTTACACGTTCTTCATCAAAGTAATCTGACAAAAGGAAATTCATACATAATAACTGCACAGTAATAAATTCACTGGTTATATAATACAAGACCTTTACTTCTGACCACCTGACACTCTAATCCCCTGATGATACATATATATATCGCAACTTCTGACCCCTTGACACTCTAATCCCCTGATGATACATATATATCACAAGGGATTTAACACTCTAATTAGACCAATTGTAAATCTGCTGTATTGCATAAAAGGGACTTGTGCAGATCAATGATCGATGTTTTTGATCCAGAAATTGAATTTTAGTAGACTTATAATGGTGGCAGAAATGCCAAGGCCTCCTAACACTACAATTACATATGGATTCTTCAATTATTCTTCAGCCATGAGGATATTGCCATGAATAGCTAACGAGACAAAACTGAGCATTATTAGCATTATAGTGATAAGAAATAACAGTCATGGATCTAACAGAAACTCTAATACTATGCTGATAAACAGAATATTAGTAGCAGTGTGCTACAGTATGAAGTAAATGTGGAAAATTAGATCAACTCATTTTGGCAGCAGTAGAATTCTTGCAGGGCAAGCTGCACATCGTAAAGAATGACACTGAGTAAAGCAAGGTTACAGACCCAGGAAACTAGAGTGGATGTGAGCAAATGAGGCCAGTTTTCATCTGTTCTCAGTGCTACTTTACCACTACAGGAAAGGGAGAACAAGTATGCCACAAAATAGAAAAAAATCATTATTATGATTATTATCATTATTATCATAATACTTGATCGCCATTTCCCATGTCAGCGAGATAGCGCAAGGAAACAGAACAAAAAAAAGGCTACATCCACTCACACTCATTCTCTAATTGTCATTTGTAATGCACTGAAACTGCAACTTCTAACCACATCCAGGCCCCACAGACTTTCCATGGTTTACCCCAGATGCTTCACATGCCCTGGTTCAGTCCACAGACAGCATGTCAACCCAAGTCTATCACATCATTCCACTTCACTCTATACTGTGCACGCCTTTCACTCTCCTGCATGTTCAGGCCCCGAATCAAACCACCTCACACCGCACATTGTCTTCAAACATTTCATTTCCTACATATCCACCCTCCTACGTACAACCCTCTCTATACCCCATGTCTTGCAATCATATAATGTTGCTGGAACTACTATTCCTACAAACATACCCATTTTTGCTCTTCGAGATAATGTTCTCTCTTTCCACACATTCTTCACCACTCCCAGAACTTTCAACCCCTTCCCTGCCTCATGACTAACTTCTGCTTCCATGGGTCCATTTGCAGACAAGTCCACTCCAAGATATCAAATTCACTTCACTTCCTCCAATTTTTCTCCATTCAAACTTACACCCCAACTAACTTGTTCCTCACCCCTCTGAACCTAATAACCTTCCTTTTATTCACATTTACTTTCAACTTTCTCCTTTCGCACACTTTTCCAAACTCAGTCACTAACTTCTGCAGTTTCTCATCCGAATCAGCCACTAGTGCTATATCATCAGCAAACAACAACTGATTCATTTCCCAGGCCCTCTCATGCCTAACAGACCGCATACTTGCCCCTCTCCAAAATTCTTGCATTTACCTCCCTAACCAACTCATCCACACACAAATTTAACACACGCCCCTTGCCACAAAACAACCTTCACTGGGAACCAAAAAAAGGGGGTACGTCTGAAGGAATAGTATAGTAGTTCCAACAGTATTCCATGGTTGCAAGGATGGGCTATAGATATGGTTGTACGAAGGAGGGTGGATGTGTTGGAAATGAAATGTTTTAGGTGGTTTGATCGAATAAGTAATGAAAGGGTAAGAGAGATGTGTGGCAATGAAAAGAGTGTGGTTGAGAGCACAGAAGAGGGCGTGTTGAATGGTTTGGACACATGGAGAGAATGAGTGAGGAAAGGACGACAAAGAGGATATATGCGTCAGAGGTGGAGGTAACAAGGAGAAGCAGGAGACCAAATTGGAGGTGGTGAGACGCATGCAAGGAATAGAGTGAATTGGATCAATGTGGTATACCAGGGTTGACGTATTGTCAATGGACTAAACCAAGGCATGTGAAATGTCCGGGGTAAACCATGGAAAGGTCTGTGGGGCTTGGATGTGGATAGGGAGCTGTGATTTCAGTGCATTACACATGACAGCTAGAGACAGAGTGTGAACAAATGAGGC
The DNA here is from genome assembly GCF_036320965.1 of Panulirus ornatus. Taxonomy (NCBI): domain Eukaryota; kingdom Metazoa; phylum Arthropoda; class Malacostraca; order Decapoda; family Palinuridae; genus Panulirus; species Panulirus ornatus. The sequence goes on along the minus strand of NC_092227.1, from coordinate 61,416,028 downwards.
CAAATATGTCCGTTTTCGTGGCACTACCTCACTGAAGCAGGGGTTAGCGATGCTGATTCCTGTGGAACAGGGCAGTGCCGGGAACGGATGAAGGCAAGCAAGTATATGTACATGTGTACAAATGTATATGTCTGTGCACGTGTATGTATATGTGTGTGTATATGGAGAGAGGGGCAAGTATGCATTCTGTTGGGGATGAAAGGGTTTGGGAAGTGAGTCATTTGTTGTTCACCAATGATACTGCTCTGGGGGCTGATTTGTGTGAGAAACTGTGGAAGGTGAAGACTGAGTTTGGAAAAGTGTGTGAAACAAGAAAGATGAGAGTAAATGTGAATAAGAGCAAGGTTATTAGGTTCAGTAGGATTGAGGGACAAGTTCAATGGGCTGTAAGTCTGAATGTGGAAAAATTGGAGGAAGTGAAGTATTTTAGATATCTGGGAGTGGACTTGGCAGTGGATAGAACCATGGAAGCGGAAGTGAATCACAGGGTGGGGGAGGGGGCAAAGGTTCTGGAGCAGCGAAGAATGTGTGGAAGGCGAGAACATTATCTCGGAAAGCAAAAATGGGTATGTTTGAAGGAATAGTGGTTCCAACAATGTTATATGGTTGTGAAGCGTGGGTTATAGATAGGGTTGTGCGGAGGAGGGTGGATGTGTTGGAAAGGAGATGTTTGAGGACAAAATGTGGTGTGAGGTGGTTTGATTAAGTTATGAAATGGTAAGAGAGATATGTGATAATAAAAAGAGTGCTGTTGAGAGAGCAGAAGAGGGTGTCATATTGAAATGGTTTGGTCACATGGAGAGAATGAGTGAGGAAAGATTGACAAAGAGGATATATGTGTCAGAGGTGGAGGGAAAGAGAAGTGGGAGGCCAAATTGGAGGTGGAAGGATGGAGTGAAAAAGATTTTGAGCAATCGGGGCCTGAACATACAGAAGGGTGAAAGGCGTGCAAGTAATAGAGTGAATTGGAATGATGTGGTATACCAGGGTTGACGTGCTGTCAATGGATTGAACCAGGGCATGTGAAGAGTCTGGGGTAAACCATGGAAAGTTTTGTGGGGCCTAGATGTGGAAAGGGAGCTGTGGTTTCGGTGCATTACACATGACAGCTAGAGACTGAGAGTGAATGAATGTGGCCTTTGTTGTCTTTTCCCAGCGCCACCTCATGCACTCGTGGGGGTGCCTTTTCATGTGGCGGGGTGACAACGGGAATGGATAAAGGCAGCAAGTATGAATGTGTACATGTGTGTATGTATAGGTTGAAATGTATAGGTATGTATATGTGCGTGTGTGGGCGTGTATGTATATACAATGTATATACATGTGTATGTGGGTGGGTTGGTCCACTCTTTTGTCTGTTTCCTTGCACTACCTCGCTAACGTGGGAGACAGCAACAAAGCATAATAAAAAAGAAATGTATTAACTAATATTCCCTTTACTCAATTGTAAAATTGCAAATAAATTCATCCGACAATGCTGTAGTGATAAATTCTGAGCAATATCTTAGGAGATAGATATCCATGTAAAAGAGTAGCTTGCTTAACTTCCTGGGAAGCTAAGGAGTGCTCATTATCCATGACACTCAGCATAATACAGTCAATATACAATACATAATGAACTGTAAAGTAGCATTTTCTATGTAATGAAAATTAATCTGAAATAAGAAACATAACTTCAACCTATACCATTTTTCAAACAAAGCTAAACTATCTTTTGTTTGACTGCTTTTCATCTCACAATTAATTATAAACACAGAACCTAATTTAAAAAAAAATCTTTTTTTACAATATATATATCAGTGAAAACAGTTTCATACCATGCTAAATGAGTATACTAAAACTAGCACTGACACAAAGAACTGAATAGAGCATCAGTTATTTAACTAAAAGCAAATGACAACCAAAAAAAAAATATAAAGAGTAAGAACTGTTTCTCATGCCTAAACATAAACCTTAAACTGGATGCAAAATCTAACCACAACTTAATGGTAATATGTTTTTGCACAAGTATGCATGTGGCCAGCTTACCATTGCTTAACAGATGTCTATGAAGACACACATGTACACAATCCTCTCAGATTACTCTATGCCCCCAGCCATAAGGATGAAAGCATAAAAGAGGAATTAAATCATATTCCGATTCAAAACAGAGTGATGGTCATGTCTATATTCATTAGCTGTTGATCATAATCAAAACAAATTTTCATTTGCAAAATCTTCTTTGTGAATTTTTATCATTACAGATTCAGAAAATCATATACAACAACAATTTGATCAATTATTCATCTCTCAGTGACATCCATCCATAAAAACTACATAAAAGAGACATCATATCACTTACATGATCGTTTATCATCATTGGGTTTGATGCAGCGAATGTATGAAGGCTCCTTGCTCATGAGTATAGACATCAGTTCAACCAAACTGTTCTTGAATTGTGTGGCAGCAGTGTCTGGCCTTCTCTTTCGCAACAGCTCATCCTGATTTAGAATACAGTAAATAATGTTTCATAAACTACTGAACCAACATAAAGTTTATCAAGGATGATGTAAGAATGTCCATGTGTTATAGGAAAAAGGTCAGTACTTACGACCTGTAATTCAGCATTTTTCACAAGAAAGTTCTCTCTCCTAAAGATACCTGGGCAGTCCAAAAATCCACTTATTTTCATTCACTTCCAAAATGTCTGAAGACACTGTAAATGGATAATTTGCCATACTTGGGTACAATGTCATTCTCCTTCTAACAAAGCCGCAGCAACCCACATATTCACACATCAGTCCCCACCTGAACTTTCAATAAAGTGAAGCACTTACAGACTCTAGTTTCTGTTGATCTATTTTCATATCTTCCATTAATGAAGCCAATAAAATAAAATAAAAATCAGTCCATTTGCCTTTTTCATCCAAAATACTATGAATAAGCCAAGGATATCAAAATGTTAGATACTGATAACATAACAGTAATAAGTGTAAAAGGAAAGTTAAAGCAAAATTTAGTATTAGAAAACTGATGTTATGCAAAATCTAATGGAATTAGGAAAGATCAACTCGAACAAGCAAAGTGATACGTTCATAACACTCCGATATCAAAGTTTCTGAACATAAATTTGATTATAAGCAAATAAATGAATGTATCATTTTTTTGTCTAAGGTGATTAAAATTTGATCACACACAAATTTTCTGGACTGGTCTTATCTGTGGTTCACTGCTTGGCTCCAATGCTGCAACTCAATCACTCAAGTTTACACTCAAATAGCCTGAGAAGTTCTTACCCTTTCTAATCACTATCATTCTATCTCCATATAACTATCATCTCAGACAAAGGAATAGACACTCCAGGTGGCAGAAGAAAGAAGTTGAAAAATAATGACACTAGCAAAAAAATTAATAATACTAGACAAGCAGTGTTTAAGCAAGCATGCAACACCTCTGAGCTGTCTTTACAAAATTAATCAATCAATCATAAATGCTATATGCTCACCAGAGCTTCAATTGACCATACCAGAACAGAACATGCACACACAAGATGAGTTTCCTTCATATTCATTCATAAAATACAGGTACACACAGCACAAAAAATATCTTTACAACAGTGAACAACAGGTTTCAAAATGAACACCTTTTAACTTTAAGAGGCTGGTAGGCTCTGTGATTTTTACTTCCCCATATCATATCATGTAACTATGAAAGTCTTAAAATTGATTTCGTGCTGTATGTACAATATTATTCTGTAGGGTCTTGATCATATAAATATTCTAGTTTCCATAATCCAATTTTCCCACAAGGTATTCACTTTACCCTTAGCAAATTTCCCCAAAACCCCACTCTTCATGAATGTAACTTTCATGTTTGGGGTAATGTGTATATATGGTAACTCCCAACCTTACCAACCTTGATTAAGAAAACTGCAAGCCAACCAGTTAGAATAACAAAATTAACAATCAAACATACCACCTAAAATTCTCAGGCCTTCATATCTATCAACTAGTACCCGTGAGGTCTCTTTTACCATCATTGTATGAAATAAATGTTTCTCATGAGAGTTAAGTAACAAGGATACAGCAGTGGAGTCTTTTAATGTGAAATAGATAATAATGATGTTCGGAGAATTTTGGCTTTGAACAAATACATAACGGTAATGAGATGGTCTATTTGAAGAGCCCTCAAGGATGGGCATTCTGACAGGAAGATGAATAAGAACAGGCATTCAGCTTCCCTGTATGACTATAATGACTTTACACATTACCTGACTGCAAGCAAGGCAAGGGGGTCTATGAATATAATGTAAAGCTGTCAGAAAATTTCTAGACTGGTTTCATATTTTTTTTTTTTTTAGTAAACTAAGAAATGGTATTAGAGTTCACTAGTTATGGAGACTACTGCTGTTGCCACCACCTTGAGGGAGTTCCAGTTGGGAACTGGCACTATAGATATATATAATTAGTTAGTGAGCAGCTAAGGGACATGTGCATGATATAAACACATTTAGATATACTGACAGGCCCTCATGTCTTTGTAGATCTTGCCATACACTTCATAGGACATAAGGCAAAGGTTTCCTATTGCTAAAAAGCTCTAGTCTACATGTAAGGGGAAAGAACTGCAGGGAGGGTAATACAAGCAGAGAAAAAAAGTTTTTTTTTTTTTTTTTTTTTTTTTATACTTTGTCGCTGTCTCCCGCGTTTGCGAGGTAGCGCAAGGAAACAGACGAAAGAAATGGCCCAACCCCCCCCCCCCCATACACATGTACATACACACGTCCACACACGCAAATATACATACCTACACAGCTTTCCATGGTTTACCCCAGACGCTTCACATGCCTCGCTTCAATCCACTGACAGCACGTCAACCCCTGTATACCACATGACTCCAATTCACTCTATTTCTTGCCCTCCTTTCACCCTCCTGCATGTTCAGGCCCCGATCACACAAAATCTTTTTCACTCCATCTTTCCACCTCCAATTTGGTCTCCCTCTTCTCCTCGTTCCCTCCACCTCCGACACATATATCCTCTTGGTCAATCTCTCCTCACTCATTCTCTCCATGTGCCCAAACCATTTCAAAACACCCTCTTCTGCTCTCTCAACCACGCTCTTTTTATTTCCACACATCTCTCTTACCCTTACGTTACTTACTCGATCAAACCACCTCACACCACACATTGTCCTCAAACATCTCATTTCCAGCACATCCATCCTCCTGCGCACATCTCTATCCATAGCCCACGCCTCGCAACCATACAACATTGTTGGAACCACTATTCCCTCAAACATACCCATTTTTGCTTTCCGAGATAGTGTTCTCGACTTCCACACATTTTTCAAGGCTCCCAAAATTTTCGCCCCCTCCCCCACCCTATGATCCACTTCCGCTTCCATGGTTCCATCCGCTGACAGATCCACTCCCAGATATCTAAAACACTTCACTTCCTCCAGTTTTTCTCCATTCAAACTCACCTCCCAATTGACTTGACCCTCACCCCTACTGTACCTAATAACCTTGCTCTTATTCACATTTACTCTCAACTTTCTTCTTCCACACACTTTACCAAACTCAGTCACCAGCTTCTGCAGTTTCTCACATGAATCAGCCACCAGCGCTGTATCATCAGCGAACAACAACTGACTCACTTCCCAAGCTCTCTCATCCCCAACAGACTTCATACTTGCCCCTCTTTCCAGGACTCTTGCATTTACCTCCCTTACAACCCCATCCATAAACAAATTAAACAACCATGGAGACATCACACACCCCTGCCGCAAACCTACATTCACTGAGAACCAATCACTTTCCTCTCTTCCTACACGTACACATGCCTTACATCCTCGATAAAAACTTTTCACTGCTTCTAACAACTTGCCTCCCACACCATATATTCTTAATACCTTCCACAGAGCATCTCTATCAACTCTATCATATGCCTTCTCCAGATCCATAAATGCTACATACAAATCCATTTGCTTTTCTAAGTATTTCTCACATACATTCTTCAAAGCAAACACCTGATCCACACATCCTCTAACACTTCTGAAACCACACTGCTCTTCCCCAATCTGATGCTCTGTACATGCCTTCACCCTCTCAATCAATACCCTCCCATATAATTTACCAGGAATACTCAACAAACTTATACCTCTGTAATTTGAGCACTCACTCTTATCCCCTTTGCCTTTGTACAATGGCACTATGCACGCATTCCGCCAATCCTCAGGCACCTCACCATGAGTCATACATACATTAAATAACCTTACCAACCAGTCAACAATACAGTCACCCCCTTTCTTAATAAATTCCACTGCAATACCATCCAAAAAAAAGTTGACAGAGAGAATAATATCGGTAAACATATGGCATGAATGATGCAGTGGTAACAAAAAGTAGAGGAACGAGTAAAGCTCCCAAATTCAAACAATCAAAACATATAGATGAACTTTATGAAAATATCTACAGTGAAAGAATAAAATGACACATGCCAAGACACTGTCAAGAGAGACTTAAAAGCTACACTCTGCAAAATGTGGGAACTGTTTTCCGTGCAACAAACATGAAAAACTGGTGTGGATGCAAAAAATTAAACCAATTTTTTCAACAATTACTTTGCAACTTTGGGGAAGTGTTAACAAAAGGAAGAATTAAGCTTTGTGGTTAATCAATGAAAATCAATTTTGGTAAATGAGGTGTTAGATATAGAAGGAAGCTGAATTGTCATATCACTTAATTTTCTAATTATCAGATGTTTCAAGGCTGGAAAAGAGTGTTGAGAGGTTGCAAGATTGGAAAAGAGAGCAGAAATAACATCAGGGTGGTTAACTGGCTTGTTTAATCTCAGGATTGTGTTAAACCACTACCTGTTGATAGTTTCACTCTTTCATACAGATAATAGCTTCTTTGGTGAAATTCCTGGGAACGTGAGATGGAACTAAATGTATCTGTCTATAATCCATAAATCAACCATCTGTATGGGTCTACTACAAGTACAACATCCTAAATCCAGCAGCCTAGAGACCTAGATAGATTATGGTCTTTGAGTTTTCCTAGTTTTCCAACATTAAAACTGGTAGCCAATCCTAAGCCTAGTTCTACAAATACCCCACAGGGTAACTAAAACTCATTTGGATTTTAAACAAAAAGTAGTTATACACATTATCATCCATAATCTTGATTTTCCAATTCTGTGGATTAGAGTGGCTTAAAAATGCCTAACCCAAAGCATACAACACCTACCTATAAACACCATAGATATAACCATAACTAAATATAAATACATATTTACCAGAGAGAGCTTGGGAAGTGAGTCAGTTGTTGTTCGGTGATGATACAGCACTGGTGGCTGATTCGTGAGAAACTGCAGAAGCTGGTGACTGAGTTTGGTAAAGTGTGTGAAATAAGAAAGCTGAGAGTAAATGTGAATAAGAGCAAGGTTATTAGGTACAGTAGGGTTGAAGGACAAGTCAATTGGGAGGTAAGTTTGAATGGAGAAAAACTGGAGGAAGTGAAGTGTTTTAGATATCTGGGAGTGGATTCGGCAGCGGATGGAACCATGGAAGCGCAAGTGAATCATAGGGTAGGGGAGGAGGCGAAAAGTTCTGGGAGCGTTGAAGAATGTGTGGAAGTCGAGAACATTATCTCGGAAAGCAAAAATGGGTATGTTTGAAGGAATAGTGGTTCCAACAATGTTAAATGGTTGCAAGGCGTGGGCCATAGATAGAGTTGTGTGGAGGAGGGTGGATGTGCTGGAAATGAGATGTTTGAGGACAATATGTGGTGTGAGGTGGTTTGATCGAGTAAGTAATAATATGGTAAGAGAGATGTGTGGTAATAAAAAGAGTGAGGTTGAGAATGCAGAAAAGGGTTTTGAAATGGTTTGGTCACGTGGAAAGAATGAGTGAGGAAAGATTGACAAAGAGGATATGTGTGTCAGGGGTGGAGGGAACGAGGAGAAGTGGGAGACCAAATTGGAGGTGGAAAGATGGAGTGAAAAAGATTTTGAGTGATCAGGGCCTGAACATGCAGGAGGGTGAAAGGCGTGCAAGGAATAGAGTGAATTGGAATGATGTGGTATACTGGGGTCGACGTGCTGTCAATGGATTGAACCAGGGCATGTGAAGCCTCTGGGGTAAACCATGGAAAGTTCTGTGGGGCCTGGATGTGGAAAGGGAGCTGTGGTTTCGGTGCATTTCATATGACAGCTAGAGACAGTGTGAACGAATGTGGCCTTTGTTGTCTATTCCTAGCGCTACCTCGCGCACATGCGGGGGGAGGGGGTTGTTATTTCAGGTGTGGCGGGATGGTGATGGGAATGAATAAAGGCAGACCGTATGAATTATGTTCATGTGTTTGGGCACATGGAGAGAATGAGTGAGGAAAGATTGACCAAGAGGATATATGTGTCGGAGGTGGAGGGAACGAGGAGAAGAGGGAGACCAAATTGGAGGTGGAAAGATGGAGTGAAAAAGATTTTGTGTGATCGGGGCCTGAACATGCAGGAGGGTGGAAGGAGGGCAAGGAATAGAGTGAATTGGAGCGATGTGGTATACCGGGGTTGACGTGATGTCAGTGGATTGAATCAAGGCATGTGAAGCGTCTGGGGTAAACCATGGAAAGCTATGTAGGTATGTATATTTGCGTGTGTGGACGTATGTATATACATGCGTATGGGGGGGGGGGGGGTTGGGCCATTTCTTTCGTCTGTTTCCTTGCGCTACCTCGCAAACGCGGGAGACAGCGACAAAGTATAATGAAAAAAAAAATAAATATATATATATGTCTGTGTGTGTATATATACATGTATACGTTGAGATGTATAGGTATGCATATGTGCGTGTGTGGACGTGTATGTATATACATGTGTATGTGGGTGGGTTGGGCCATTCTTTCGTCTGTTTCCTTGCGCTACCTCGCTAACGCAGGAGACAGCGACCAAGTATAATGAATGATGATTTACCAGAAACAGTAAAAAGTGATAAAACCATATAAAACAGTAATAAATAAGTATACCTGGTTTACTTACGTAAATATCTTCCATGCTTTTGTTCCTAAAGTACTATAATACATATAGATGAAAGAATATGCAAAGTATTGTCTTAGGAAGTGGCTAGGATGATGCATTGTGTACACGACAATGTACATGCAGGAAAATTTTCCATACCAGCATGTCAATGAACAAAATGGGATAAGAAGCACTAATACACCATTATCTATCCATTCTCTGTATCTCTGATGCCCATTCCCTCCAGGAAATCCCTCAAGGATGTGGCCATGACAAGAGTTTCCATATATGGTGAACTCTAATGCCACTTCTTAGCCTTTAATATCTCACCCTAAACAGCCCATTGGCAGAGGGTAACTCTAGCACAGTGTTTCCAGAGGCTTCTTCCTAATGTTCCTGCCAACTATTTCTATCTAATGTGTCCACATAAAGTTCCTGCCTAATGTTCCAACCCACTACTTCTAACTAATGCTCCTGCCTTATATTCCTACTATCTACTTCTACCATATATAAGTTAAAAAGCCATAGTGACATCACACAATCCTGCTTCACATCAACAAGTATAGTAAGACTTGCTCAACTCTCCATCCTCTTATACATGCATTTGCTCCTCTACAGAAAGCCTTCACACCATCCAGCAGCTGTCACCCTACCCCATATACTCTTACACATCCCAAAAAGCATTCCCCTTGACTCTGTCATACACTATCTCCAAATCCATAAAAGCTGCATACAGCTCTTATCTTTTGCTAGACACTTTTCCACAGTCATTCTCATCACAAAAATCTGATCTACGAATCCCTTACCTTTCCTAAAATCCCCTTGCTCCTCACCTATTCTGCATTTAGTCACTTTCATCACTCTATCAATCAAAACTCTTGCATACACTTTTCCTGATATACTTAACAGACTTAATCCCCTACAATTCCTACATACATCCTTAGCAATTTTTTCTTTGAATAAGGTAACAATATAATAGTTTGCACCCAATCTTCTGGCACAACCTTTGGCTTCCATGCTAAATTACATATCAAATGCATCCAGTCTGTCACACTTTCTCCTCCTTGCTTAAACATTTCATCCATATCTCATGCACTCCAGGTGCATTTCCTTTCAACCTCATTATTACACTATTTACCTCCCTTCTTGCTGTAGGTTCCTGCAATTTTATCCTTTTCCTACCATCCTTCATACCCATGCATGTAATAACTGCTGTCTCATCTTCTCCTATATTCATCTGTTCTTCCAAATACTCTTTCCATCTCCCTTTCACTTCCTCCTTTTGATTCAGCAACCCACCCCCCCTTTATATCTTACATCTGCCCCTTTCCTTTTTAACCTCCTTTCAGTACAATTTCTTATTTTCCCTAAACTTTTCACTCCACTTTCTTCCAAAATCTTCATTTACTCTTTCTTTGCTTTACTTTACCAGCTTCTTAACAGTCCATTTACACATCTTATATTCTTCCCTCCTCCTTTGCTGAACTTCCAATGGTACATTTTTCAAGCAATCTACCATATGCCTTTTTCTTCTCTTCCTTAGTATATATAATTGATGATCATCCTTCTACCATGCATTTCCCCTTTAATTCTTATATCTCACAACCTTGTATCTAACTATTAATTATACAACCTTTAACAGTCTACTTACACATCTTCTATTCTTCCCTCCTCCTTTGCTGAACTTCCACTGGTACACTCCTTTCGAACAATTTACCACATGCCTTTTTCTTCTCTACCACAGTATTTCTAATCTCATTCCTCTACCATGCATTTCCCCTTTAATTCTTCTATCTATCTGTATCTCCGACACCTGTTCCAACTGGAACTCCCTAAAAGGGGTGACCATGGCAACAGTCTCTATAAATAAAGAACTCCAATGCCACTTCTTATATCTCAGAACCATGTACACAACTATTAATCAATTCTACAACCTTTAACAGTTTTTCTCTAAATATTCTAAACACTTCATTCACACATGACAGCATCCCTACATTTACTTCACTTTCATCTAAACTTTCTGTCAGCCTTCCTCCATACTCCTCCTCTCATTCTTTTTGACTCACCTCCCTTGCCAACACTTTCACCTCTGTATTTTTATTCATGCCATACCTCTATTTCTTCCTGATCTTCACCTCCACAAGAAATGCAAAATGGTCAGATCTCCATGGACTTCTCAGACAACTCTAGCATCCAGTACAACCTTTCTCAACCTTCATCAACTGCTACAAAAAACAAAAAAATAGCTAATCCCATGAGCGAACCTGGAAGGGAAAGTTGATATTGTGGTGGCAGAGTAAGATACAAAGATGAGGGACTCATCACAACTGCTCATCCCTCTCTCCCTGCCACTTACAATGACAATATAACCTAAATTCTTGTGTTGCAATACTTTGAACATCAATATATTGTACAAGTTAATGTTTTATTTCAATAGAAACACATGATATACTCCAGTAAGTTATCCATGACAGCTACAGTGTGGATGTGAGCAAATGTAGCCATTCACCATCTGTTCCTGACACTATCTCACTACATGGAAAATGGCAAACTTGAAAAAAATGCTTACATACAAGAGCAGAAGTGCCACTGAATACAAAATTCCAGGATATATCTCTATTGTTTCATAAGTGAACTTATGGAACATCCCTATCTCAACAATATGGAGTCCACCAAATTTATAGTTAACAGAAATAATAATGTTGTGCAGAAAAAAAAGTCAATCCCATGAATGAGGTTAGAAAGGCGAGCTGAGGTGGTGGCAGAGTATGATATGAACGTTGATGAGTAACCAACAACTCTCATCTGTTCCTCCCTTCCTCCTGCCTGTCCTTTCTCACTCACCAGAACTGGCTTTTTTATTGTTTTTATTCTGTAAATCTCTTCCCTTATCTGATTTCATGTTCAGTATCTGCACAATACATCCTACATTATCAAAGTTTACAAAAAAATGTGACACAATCAATATCCGTAAGATATGATGGAAGGAAACTCACCAAATCTAGTAAATATAATGGCCCCTTCAGCAAACTTTCCGACTGACCTCAAGAAATTCAAGTGATATTTAGGACCATAGTACATTTTACCATTTCCACACTCCAACTAGAATTCATCATCACACTCCACTACCATATCCACTTATGTCTACATGTCTGTTCATACTTATGAATGTTCTTGTCAGCTTCTGTACTATCTTCATACATTACAATTACATATCATATCTGAATATATCACCATTTATGAAATTAGGTGCAATGTGTATGAATTTGCCTCTTATAAATGTTATTAATGACTAATAAAAAATGGGCCTACAGCTAGGTGACCTTGGGATTCATGAATGTATCCCCTATTTCTTATGTTACACAACCAGATAACATATACAGTACACTTATAATATTCTGTGCTTTATTTTTTGCTTAAATGTAAATGTGAGGCATGAACCCTTGATAAAAATGTATGGAACACGATGGATGTGTTCAAGAACAATGTGTGGTGAGTGAAGAGGGATGAAAGAACAAGAAACGATAGGGCAAGAGAGGAGTATGTATGACAGAGCATGTGCCGCAATGGTTTGGACATATGGAAAGGATACCTGAGAAGAGGATGACTAAGAAGGTATACATGTTGGAAGTGGAGGAACAAGGAAGAGGGGGGGAACCGTGAGAAAGTAAAAGAATGGAGTGAAAGATACTTTGATATATCAGGGCCTGAACATGCATGAGGGTATGAGGCCAGCATGAGATAGAGAGAATTGGAGCAATGTGGTATTCAGGGGTGGCATGTCCATGGGCTGAACCACAACATATGAAATGGTCAAGGGAATCCACAGAAAAATCTAAGAGAATTAATTGTGGATAAGGAGTTCTGGTTTTGGTGCAACATACAAGACAACAGAAAGTGGATATAAGCAAATGAAGCCATTCTTCATCCATTCCTAGTGCTACTAAGCTACTATGAGAAGCCACAAATGGGTCAGAAAAAAAATTATATACATAAAGTACTTCAACTGCATTATATGTCTCTTGACATTTCATTTTTGTGGAAATCAGTTTGAGAAATTCATTCCATGGGTATAAACCCCTTGTCCAACTGAATCATGTGATAAAATGGAATTAATCAAGTGATTCCTCTGAGCTGTATCTCCCAAAAATGCATTTCCAAAGTTTATTGGTGACAGAATGTATACAAATATAACTTATTTCATTCTTTTGTGAACCACACACTTTTATACTCCATAGTCTGTGCACATTCATATGTTTATATCAAGCCCTATGTTTCAGAAAAACATCTTTCAAGTAGTTCTCCACTGTTCTAAAAAAATCTTATGGTCTAAATGAACTTAATCACATTCTACTAAGCATATTGCTGTGTAAACTATCAAATATTCATTACCTTGGGGAAGACGCTGGTAATTATCATGTTTGAGGTGTGAGTCATGGTCTCCTTGAGGTCACGGAAAAGTAAATCATTGTTTTTGTCAAGGAAGCCTTGAACTCGGTAAGCAACTTCACCAGCATAGTGGCGCAACCGGAATTCATCCTTGTTGATTGTTTTCTTTACCTGCAAAGTAGAATTCTAAATAAGGACAAACATTTGAAATACTAAAAACAGAAAACAAAAACTTTTGTGCCAGAAATAATACAAATACATTGCAAAATTAATTCTAAGTCAAAAAGTGTAACATCTTCATTATACCAACTTTATTTCTACACAATCTCCATCTGAAGATTATTTACATTATACTGTGATATCCAATATGAATAGAATAGAGGCATTGGTACAATTAAAGCAGGGAATTCCATATTTCACGAACACACTGTGCAAGGGAGGATGATTTGTGAATGATGTTGCAGAGACTATTACTTGATTCAACCCACTGATTTGGAAGTGAAGTAATTGTAACACGCATACAGAGAGAAACATGATAAATTTCAGTTTCCTACACTGAACCTTCATTTTCAATTAGGCAGTACATTTTAACAAGACTAACAAGTTTAACAATCACGTAAATTGTACTGGCAGTCTGTGAGACCCATAGGTAGGGAAGGGATACTCCCAACATGCATAAAGTTTAACACATTACAACATCATAAGAACTATAAAAATGCTTACTTTACTGTTATCAGAAGTATCATAACTGAAGTAGTGGTTGTGACTGGCTAAGTGGGAGTTCATCTTAGCAAGGAAAGTGAAGTCAGTTGCTTCACCTGGGCGAAGGCATTCTTCATCCAAGAGGGAAATTATACCTAAAAATTTAAGTACGTCTATTAGCTCTGACCATATGACAAATGATTAAAGGAACTTCAGCTATAGTAACTTAGGATGTTCAGGTCTTAAAAGTGATGCCAAAAGTGGGGAGTGAATATCATGTGTATTGTATGCAACTCCTTGTCCGGAAGAAGTTATGGTGACTAGGAGGGGTTAATCATTTAGAGCTACGGGAAAGTGCAGGTTAGATTCATGTCTGTTAGCGGTTAGGGGACTGATGGTCAATTTCTGTTGTGAGTTATTCATTGTTCTAGATGTATCCATAACTAACAGCTATGGTGACATCAAATCCCCAATGCAGACCCACCTTCACCAGAATCCACTCACTCTCCTCCCTTCCTAATTGCACACATGCCTGACACTCCCAGTGAAAACTCTTCACTACATTTAGTAACTTTCCACTTAATATTTTGAAGAATATTCCCCAAGACTAGTCTATCAACTCTTTCATATGATTTCTTCAGACCCATAAATGCCACAAAAAGTTCACTGTCTTTGTCCAAGTATTCCTCATACAAATTCTTCCCAGAAAACACCTACTTCACATGCCCTTTACCTCTCTTGAAACCACATAGCGGCTCCAAAAATTCCTTAAATGATAATATACAATGGATCTATCAATCTATTTGAGGATTTCAAAATCTGTTGTACCTCACACATTTGGGAATGGAATTAGTTTAACTAACAGATATTTATCCCAACCTTTGTGTTTTTCCTCTACCAAATCACAAATGATTTTGTTGTCGAAATATTGCACCTGCTCCCATTCTATTCCCTCTCGCCGATACTCTTCTTGTTCACTCTTGAGAGTCAACTCAATAAACACTTGCTGTAGCTTCTCATTACAGTAGTTAATGCAAAATTGTTCAAACCTGTAAATAAGTAAAAACCAGTTAACATTTATGGAATCACTGACATATTACAGCTTATTTTGATAACATTTAAGAATTCAATTACAGAGAGACTTTTCCTCATTCTGGTGAGGCATAAATGATCAAACTAGGACTAATCACATCCGATGTACACCCTTGAAATGAAAATGTGTCCAGTGAGCTTAAGGAAAATATAAAACTAAATTTGAACTCAAAAGGCTCAGAGGTTCACCCATAATTATACATACTGAGAAACTATACTGTGATTGAGATTCTGAGTTGGTTAGCTAAAAAGAAATTGAATCTGAAAAGCAGAATATCAGAATGCATGCATCAAAAGTCATGCAAGGATCCATCTTCAAAGACTTCTGCCAGTGAAATCACTGAGGGAGCTAAGAACAGAAACTTGCAAAACTACAGGGGTTCACTGTATCACTTACACTTCTTTTTTTTTTTTTTTTGCCGCTGTCTCCCGCGTTTGTGAGGTTGCGCAAGGAAACAGACGAAAGAAATGGCCCAACCCACCCCCATACACATGTATATACATACGTCCACACACGCAAATATACATACCTACACAGCTTTCCATGGTTTACCTCAGACGCTTCACATGCCCTGATTCAATCCACTGACAGCACGTCAACCCTGGTATACCACATCGATCCAATTCACTCTATTCCTTGCCCTCCTTTCACCCTCCTGCATGTTCAGGCCCCGATCACACAAAATCTTTTTCACTCCATCTTTCCACCTCCAATTTGGTCTCCCACTTCTCCTCGTTCCCTCCACCTCTGACACATATATCCTCTTGGTCAATCTTTCCTCACTCATTCTCTCCATGTTCCCAAACCATTTCAAAACACACTCTTCTGCTCTCTCAACCACGCTCTTTTTATTTCCACACATCTCTCTTACCCTTACGTTACTTACTCGATCAAACCACCTCACACCACACATTGTCCTCAAACATCTCATTTCCAGCACATCCATCCTCCTGCGCACAACTCTATCCATAGCCCACGCCTCGCAACCATACAACATTGTTGGAACCACTATTCCTTACACTTCTAGCTAAAGGAATATAGTATTTCACTTTTGAAAGGGCATTCCCAGGGCCAGCATGTGCTTGTAGCTAACAAGCATAAATTTTATCTCCATCTGTTTATTATACCAAATTATCAAAAGACTTTTTATTCAAACTGTGTATAAAATAAATTACAACCCAATAAACTCCAAGAATCAAAGATAACACAGTAGTATGATTATTCCAAATGGCTACGCCAAAGATGCCTAAGGCTTTGGTAATGTGCAATACTTTCAACCACATTTGACAGTATGAAAAGCTGAAACATTAAAGAAACAATTGAAATTCTATTAAATCAATGACAACTACAGCATTCTATTCACTCACTTCCCATTTAAGCATGTGGTTCAGGAAATTTTCTCTTTTAGCATCAGTTCTGCAAACTTAAAGCACAGAATAGGTGCACGCCTCACTGCACTTGATCCATTTCAAATAAATAGGAATTGAGTTAATAATAATAATAAGAGAAGATTTTGCCAGTGAACTTAATCCTATATCAATGTATTGACATAATAGAAAAATACATGTGACTTTAAGTGATAAACCTTCCTTTATAAGAAAAAATTTTCAGAAGTCAGAAAAATGAAAGATAGTAAACAGTCTACATTCTTGGGTGTGGTTGGAAATAAGAAAACATCAATACAATGAATCATCATCATGCAAATGTTCACACAATATCTGCTCAAGCTAACTGAAAGACATGGCAGAATACTTTCATGAGCAAAAAGCCCCATTCACAGGTACAGGAGCTCACATAAGAGTTAGACCCCAAGGAAAACAAACGTAAAAGTGTTATCCATTCTTCTAACAATGACAAATTCATCTCTTACAAACAAAAATATTCTGTAGTAGATGGGAAAACCTGCAAAGTAAAGAATTCCAAAGTCTAGCTATAAGAGGAAAGACATATAGACATTGACTGGAACAATCACACATCACTGGGTCATGCTGGCTTGCTGGATGTCAGAAAACTAGCTGTGAGAAAAGACAAACATGCATCCAACCATATTTCTGTGCTGTTTATAACTAAGGTAATCATACAATGCTTGAACTATTCTCTTCATTCTTACTGACTGAACCATGGCTAATATTGCTAAAATGACTAATAATCTTACCATTTATCAGTGAGAAATGTAGCCAAATGAATCAAAAAGGGAACCAACTAAGCAGCACTACATTTCTCTTTCCATCTTCTCTACTCGTGCCATTAATATGGAAACACTATGGACAATCTTTTCCATCCCATGACAGGTACAAAACCTAACTTTATAAACAAATGTTCAACTTTAGCTAAGCAATGTGTGGTTACATACCGTAGCCTCATTCAGAGAAGTGTATAGATAACTGAGCAGCTTACCAGTCACATATATACTGAACAAGCTTGTAACCTCTCCATCTATTAATACAACCATTATATTTTGCCTTTTTGATTCCTAAGCATGAGTTTGGTATAACTTTGATGGCCATCCAATAAAACTATCAATGCATCAGTAAAAGGACTGGGACATCGTGAGGAGTGTTGTATATGAATCAATAGAAACATTAAAGCATTAACTTGATAATTAAATGTTCAAAGTTGGTTATCCTGCATGATGAAAAAAATGGGAACATCAGTGAAGGGGGGCTAATGGGGAGGTGATAATAAGTAGTGGTGATGCGAGGAGATGGAGTGAGTATTTTGAAGGTTTGTTGAATGTGTTTGATGACAGAGTGGCAGATGTAGGGTGTTTTGGTCGAGGTGATGTGCAAAGTAAGAGGGTTAGGGAGAATGATTTGGTAAACAAAGAAGAGGTAGTAAAAGCTTTGTGGAAGATGAAAGCTGGCAAGGCAGTGGGTTTGGATGGTATTGCAGTGGAATTTATCAAAAAAGGGGGTGACTTTATTGTTGACTGGTTGGTAAGGTTATCAAATGTATGTATGACTCATGGTGAGGTGCCTGAGGATTGGCGGAATGCTTGCATGGGGCCATTGTACAAAGGCAAAGGGGATAAAAGTGAGTGCTCAAATTACAGAGGTATAATTTGTTGAGTATTCCTGGGAAATTACATGGGAGGGTATTGATTGAGAGGGTGAAAGCATGTACAGAGCATCAGATTGGGGAAGAGCAGTGTGGTCTCAGAAGTGGTAGAGGATGTGTGGATCAGGTGTTTGCCTTGAAGAATGTATGTGAGAAATACTTAGAAAAGCAAATGGATTTGTATGTAGCATTTATGGATCTGAAGACGGCATATGATAGAGTTGACAGAGATGCTCTGTGGAAGGTATTAAGAATTTATGGTGTAGGAGGCAAGTTGTTAGAAGCAGTGAAAAGTTTTTATCGAGGATGTAAGGCATGTGTACGTGTAGGAAGAGAGGAAAGTGATTGGCTCTCAGTGAATGTTGGTTTGTGGCAGGGATGCATGATGTCTCCATGGTTGTCTAATTTGTTTATGGATGGGGTCGTTAGGGAGGTAAATGCAAGAGTTCTGGAAAGAGGGGCAAGTATGCTTTTTGTTATGGATGAGAGACCTTGGGAAGTGAGTCAGTTTTTGTTCGCTGATGATACAGCACTGGTGGCTGATTCAGGTGAGAAACTGCAGAAGCTGGTGACTGAGTTTGGTAAAGTGTGTGACAGAAGAAAGCTGAGAGTAAATGTGAATAAGAGCAAAGTTATTAGGTACAGTAGGGTTGAGGGACAAGTCATTTGGGAGGTAAGTTTGAATGGAGAAAAACTGGAGGAAGTGAAGTGATTTATATATCTGGGACTGGATTTGGCAACGGATGGAACCATGGAAGCAGAAATGAATCATAGGGTGGGGGAGGGGGCAAAAGTTCTGGGAGCGCTGAAAAATGTGTGGAAGTTGCTTTCTTGGAAAGCAAAAATGGGTATGTTTGAAGGAATAGTGGTTCCAACAATGTTATATGGTTGCGAGGTGTGGGCTATAGATAGAGTTGTGCGGAGGAGGGTGGATGTGTTGGAAATGAGATGCCTGAGGACAATATGTGGTGTGAGGTGGTTTGATCGAGTAAGTAATGAAAGGGTAAGAGAGATGTGTGGTAATAAAAAGAGTGTGGTTGAGAGAGCAGAAGAGGGTGTTTTGAAATGGTTTGGTCACGTGGAGAGAATGAGTGAGGAAAGATTGACCAATAGGATATAAGTGTCAGAGGTGGAGGGAATGAGGAGAAGTGGGAGACCAAACTGGAGGTGGAAAGATGGAGTGAAAAAGATTTTGGGTGATTGTGGCCTGAACATGCAGGAAGGTGAAAGGCGTGCAAGGAATAGAGTGAATTGGAACGATGTGGTATACCGGGGTTGACGTGCTGTCAATGGATTGAACCAGGGCATGTGAAGCATCTGGGGTAAACCATGGAAACTTTTGCGGGGCCTGGATGTGGAAAGGGAGCTGTGGTTTTTGTGCATTATACATGACAGCTAGACTGAGTGTGAACGAATGTGGTCATCGTTGTCTTTTCCTAGCACTACCTCACACACATGCGGAGGGAGAGGGTTGTCATTTCATGTGTGACGGGGTGGCGATGGGAATGAATAAGGGCAGACAGTATGAATTATGTACATTTGTAGATATGTATATGTCTGTATATATATATATATATATATATATATATATATATATATATATATATATATATATATATATATATATATATATATATATATATTTTTTTTTCATACTATTCGCCATTTCCCACGTTAGCGAGGTAGTGTTAAGGACAGAGGACTAGGCCTTGGAGGGAATATCCTCACCTGGCCCCCTTCTCTGTTCCTTCTTTTGGGGGAAAAAAAAAAAAGAGAGAGAGAGGGGAGGATTTCCAGCCCCCCGCTCCCTTCCCTTTTAGTCGCCTTCTACGACACGCAGGGAATACGTGGGAAGTATTCTTTCTCCCCTATCCCAACCCACCAACACCCACATGTATATACATACACTTTCACGCAAGCAAATATGCATACCTATACATTTCAACGTATACATATATATACATACACAGACATATACATATATACACATGTACATAATACATACTTGCTGCCTTTATTCATTCCTGTCGCCACCCCATCACACATGAACTGAGAACCCCCTCCCCCCACATGCATGTGAGGTAGTGCTAGGAAAAGACACAAAGGCCACATTTGTTCACACTCAGTCTCTAGCTGTCACATATAATGCACCGAAATCACAGCTCCCTTTCCACATCCAGGCCCCACGGAACTTTCCATGGTTTACCCCAGATGCTTCACATGCCCTGGTTCAATCCATTGACAACACATCGACCCCAGTGTACCACATCGTTCCAATTCACTCTATTCCTTGCACGCCTTTCACCTTCCTGCATGTTTAGGCCCCAATCGCTCAAAATATTTTTCACTCCATCTTTCCACCTCCAATTTGGTCTCCCACTTCTCCTTGTTCCCTCCACCTCTGACACATATATCCTCTTTGTCAATCTTTCCTCACTCATTCTCTTCATGTGTCCAAACCATTTCAAAACACCCTCTTCTGCTCTCTCAACTACACTCTTTTTATTACCACACATCTCTCTGATCCATTCATTACTTACTCGAACAAACCACCTCACACCACATATTGTCCTCAAGCATCTCATTTCCAACACATCCACCCTCCTCCGCACAACTCTATCTATAGCACACGCCTCGCAACCATATAACATTGTTGGAACCACTATTCCTTCAAACATACCAATTTTTCCTTTCCGAGATAATGTTCTCGCTTTCCATGCTCCCAGAACTTTCGCCCCCTCCCCCACCCTGTGACTCACTTCCACTTCCATGGTTCCATCTGCTGCCAAATCCACTCCCAGATATCTAAAACACTTCACTTCCTCCAATTTTTCTCCATTCAAACTTACCTCCCAATTGACTTGTCCCTCAACCCTACTGTACCTAATAACCTTTCTCTTATTCACATTCACTCTCAGCTTTCTTCTTTCACACACTTTACCAAACTCAGTCACCAGCTTCTGCAGTTTCTCGCCCAAATCAGCCACCAGTGCTGTATCATCCGCGAACAAAAACTGACTCACTTCCCAAGCCCTTTCATCCACAACAATGATAATAATAATTAATAATAACAAAAAAATTTAACTGTTTCTCTATAATATTCCCTTCAACTAAGACTGGGCTTAAATCTCTTTTTATTTTCTTGGCTAGTTATGATAACCACCACACATTTGAGAGCAAATCATTCCATATCACTAATTCCTATTCCAATTCCATGGGGTGGATCAGGCACATAGTCTCAAAAATTACTCCTATACCTCTTCTGCATTTACACACGCTTTTATTACTTTTTAACAGTGCATACTGAAATGCTAATCAAGGGAGATCTAATGTTTTTCATTCATGCCTTCCCATACACAAAGTGTTTTCACTGCATCTGAGCCCAGGCATTCTTCCAAAATCTTTAGCTTGGATAATAATCTCGAACAGTCTAACTCATAATTTTGCATTGACAAACTGGTAGTCCAACATCTTTTTAAGCCATTCATCCTTCATCAATATCACATCTTTTACATAATCATCTATATCATCCTGTAGGTCTGACTAATTTACGGTCTTCACTCCGTTACACTCTCAGCCTTTCTCTCACAAACCTAACATGACTAATTTTCCCCTTCTTTGAGTGTCTACCAATTCCATTCTGAGATATTCAACATGTATTACTCACATTCCACTCACCCATATGGGCCTGCATCTCTTGTTTAAAGAGGATGCGGACATGCTGCTTTTGTTTGAAATATCATACCAAATTATAAATATGTCTCAGAATGCTAATACTCTATAGACTCCCCTTTTCACCTAAAAACACTCCTTTCCCAAACGGTACTGACATACAGAGAACATGGTGAAGTTACATACCCATTCTTTTCGAAGATCTCAAATCCATAAATATCAAGAATTCCCAGGAGAGTCTTCCGTCCAGATTCAGGACTCTGAAGGGACTGATTCAGACGAATCACAAGCCAATTGAACACTCTTTCATAAACTGACTTAGCAAGAGCATCTCTGGCATACACAGCCTGACAAAAATGTTAGAAAGTTAGTGATTTACTATATAAGATTAATGGAATATGCAACCTTTTTTTAATCTTTTTTTTTAATCTTTTAATATCAAACACAGCAATATATTTCTTACTTATACAATTAGCTATAAGATCATTATGGCAACAGAGGATGCCTTAGAAAGTTGACACAAGATCCTATATTTCTAAAAACTTTCAAAAAGTTATGGAAATATACTCTCTGCTATACCTGGTCTGGATTCAATGGTGAAGTAACAACATCTCCGCGAGCCTCAATGGTGCGATGTGTAAGAGCCTTGAGTAATTCTGCACTATCACAACCTATCAACTAAAAATTACAAAATATTTAGCATTCTTGGATTTAAGAATCAAAATCTCATGAAGCATGAATAACACTGGAATTTACAAAGTACATGAAGTCAAATTATTATCAACATGCATTTTTGATAATCAAAAAATTGTAAATTTCCTCTACCACTAGGACAAATAATATAAAAGATACTATACTCTTAAAACATTCCACAAACCATCTCTGTAACCCCTATCATATGCCTTCTCCAGATCCATAAATGCTACATACATATCCATCTGTTTTTCTAAGTATTTCTCACGTACATCCTTCAAAGCAAACACCTACTCCACACATCCTCTACCACTTCTGAAACCACACAGCTCCTCCCCACTCTGATGCTCTGTACATGCCTTTACTCTTTCAATCAATACCCTCCCATATAATTTCCCAGGAATACTCAACAAACTTATGCCTCTGTAATTTGAACACTCACCTTTATCCCATTTGCCTTTGTACAATGGCACTATGCATGCAATCCACCAATCCTCAGGCACTTCACCATGATCCATACATACAATGAATATCCTTACCAACCAATCAACAATACAGTCACCCCCTTTTTAATAAATTCCACTGCAATACCATCCAAACTCACTGCCTTGCCAGTTTTCATCTTCTGCAAAGCTTTCACTACCTCTTTTCTGTTTGCCAAATCATTCTCCATGACCCTCTCACTTCGCACACCACCCTGACCAAAACACCCTATATCTGCCACTCTATCATCAAATACAATCAACAAACCTTCAAAATACTCACTCCATCTCCTTACTTCATCATTATTTGTTATTACCTCCCCATTAGCCCCCTTCACCGATGTTCCCATTTGTTCTTTTTTCTTACGCACTTTATTTACCTCCTTCCAAAACATCTTTTTATTCTCCCTAAAATTTAATGATACTCTCTCACCCTAACTCTCATTTGCCCTCTTTTTGCCTCTTGCACATTTTGTATATATATGTATATACATGAGTGGATATATACACTTATACATACATATACATACACATAAACCAACCTATACATATATACACATGCACATATTCAACTTGCCTGCCTTCCATCCATTCCTGGCACCACCCCACCCCACAGGAAACAGCATCGCTACTCCTTGCTTAAGAGAGGTAGCACCAGGAAAACAGACAAAAAAGGCCACATTTGTTCACACTCAGTTTCTAACTGTTATATGTAATGCAACAAAATCACAGCTCCCTATCTACATCCATGCCCCACAGACTTTTCCATGCATACATATACATACATACAAATGTTTGTACATATTCGCCATTTCCCGCATTAGTGAGGTAGCATTAAAAACAGAGGACTGAGCCTTAGAGGGAGTATCCTCACTTGGCCCCCTTCTCTGTTCTCTCTTTTGAAAAATTAAAAACAGAAGGGGAGGATTTCCAGCCCCCCCCCCCACTCCCTCCCTTTTAGTTGCCTTCTATGACACTCATGGGAAGTATGCTTTATTCCCTATCCCCAGGGATAATATACAAATGTACATATTCATAATTGTTCAACTTCATCCATTCCTGGCATCAAAAACAGTGGGCACTCTGGGTCTGGAACAAATATATCTCCCATTTACAGCAAGGGATGTCTGTCTAACATATTACTTTCCAAAAGGGGAAGTTTATATGGATCTGCCAAACAGTGTTGTGGACCTCTGCAGAGAGTTCTTCATCTCTTATTTTTTCAAGTAATACATTCCAACCACTTCTTTCAGTTTTAAGGTGTTAACAATTTCTGACATCACAGCATTCAGCCTTTATATGCACAGTAAGTCTAACATCTGACCTGATGATGATGCAAAGAATACAAAGAAATTCAAACTGCAATGGTAAATTGGGTTCTTTGGAGGCTATCAGAAACTAACGGTGGCAAAAGTCAGAAGGCATACAGACAATTCAGAGAAAATAATCAGCAAACTGTCAATGTGACTAAGAGGCACAGATAATGACAGATGTGAACTTGATGTGAAATATTCCCAAGTCTATTCTTAAACATATCTATAGTACTGCTAACAACCACTCTAGCTGGAAGATCACTCCATATGTTAAAAATCCTGTTGAAGAAAAAGTATTTCACCTCATTCAAGGTAATATGTTTTCGCCCACAAAATCAAACAAATCATGCCTTGTCAGATCAAGATTATCAAAGCCTTTGATAATTTTGAAGGCATTTGTTAGGTCTCCGCTTAAACTTTCTTATAAGCTAAATAGATTCAAGTCATTCAGTTGACTTTCATAGAATTTGTTTCTTAGCCTAAAAGCTGTCTTGATAGCTTGACACTGCACTTTCTCCATTCTGAGGAAGGGTGACCAAAACTGATCACAATATTCAAGATGAGGATGAACCAGTGAATTGAAAAAAGTCAGGATGATTTCCCTAGACTTAAATTAGAAGGCCCCTATCTATGAAACTGACAATTTTGCTTGCTCTTTCCACTGTTCATTTGATTTTTTGTCTCCAGAGATTATTATCTTAATGATACTAAAATTCATCTGCCATCTACAAGCCCAGGTCATCAGTCTATCAATGTCAGTTTGAAGCTGTAGATGTTCAAGTTCATTTGTAGATTTAATTCCCAGCTTAATATCAAGTAAATTTTGTTATATTACAATGCAGCCCATTACCAATATCATTAATGTATATGAGAAGAGAATAAGTCCCAGGACTGATCTTCATGGCACACCACTGAAGTCTAACCATTCTGAGGCTTGACTATTAATCATGACTCATTGTTTACAACCAGTCAACCAGTTTCCTATCCACCAAAGTACTTAATTTTTGCCAGTAACCTTATCAAATGCTTTTTAAAAATCTAGATTGATGACATCACAGCTTTACTTTTGCATACATTTTGATTATATCATAAAAGAAGTCATGTGCATTAGTTAGACATGTGCAATTTTGTCAAAAACCTTGCTAAGAATCATTTATTCAGTGAGGGGGTCCTCTTAACTGTTTACATTTCTGTCGAGTGATAGTCTCCATAAGTTTTCCAACCTTGGATGTTAAGCATAATGGATGATAATTTCTGGGTAGTGACTCAATACCTTTTTTGAATATCAGAGTTACAATAGCAAACTTCCACTCATCTGGAATTCTTCCCATAGCTGTTGACTTATTGAAAAGTACATTTCTTGCCTCTTTCACTGTCCTCAGATAAAACTTTACCAGGTAATAATCCTTGATCTTATTAATGAGACTTCATAACATAAGAGGACTTCATTACTACAAGTTCATTGGCTGCAGGATTAAATGCTTTAAAAACACTTTTGGCTAGTAATATCCATGTTTGATCCAGTCTGGTGTAAATGATCCTTGTTTTACAAATTTCAAGGGGCAAGAAAATCCAGGGCTAGTATCTAACCACAGTTACTAGTGTGGCTATGTATTCTCTGTTGTAGCCAATGACTGCACTTAAAAAGTATTATGTTTGGATGAGCTTTTGACAGAAGGGAGTCTTCTTCCTCCTTCCATTTCCAAATTAACATAAAGTAGCAACTGACAATGGATACGTAGATAAAGCTCTCTTTAGTCATCAAGTTCCACTTCCATCATGAGCACAACAGCAATGTAATATCTTTTCTAAATACCAGATTACCAATACCTTCCTTTCATTCACTAGAACAAGTTTTGATCAAATGAAAAAAAAAAAGTATTATGACACATACCTTGCTGCAATTCTTAACTGGTGTTTCATCTACCACTTTGGCAAGTCCATCATCATCTGCTTTAAAAGACACATTGCCCAAGTGTATGATGGCTCCCACCACTCCCCATATAGCCTCCTGCTCATCAGTTGTAAAGTTTAGGATGTCTAAAGCATGGTCAACTGCCTCAAAGCTTGCTCTGTCATTAATGGTATGTACATGACAGGAGTTGCCCTGAAAGAAAATACAAGTACATAAAATCTTTTTTTCATCATCGTTATCAATATTAATCTTATTATAATTATCAGTATCATAAAACTCCAAATATCCCATCTCCAAGTGTTGCTGCAGTTTACAGTCTGCATGACAATCAATGAAAATGAAAAAATTAAATCATCTAGAGTGAAAAGTTATTCAATGAGATTGTACTCCAATGATACAACATTGCCGAAGGTGACAGATACTACACATAATCAAATTCATGCAGAATCCAGTGCTACCATATAGTCTCTCTCTCTCTCCCTATTTCTTCACCTTGATCACCATTTCCCTCATTAGCAAGGTGGTGCTGGGACACAGACAGACATGTACATAAACATACATGAGTACACATTCATACATGCACATATTCATACTTGTTCACCGTCATCCATTCCCGACACCATCCCACCCCACAGGAAGGTAAATGCAAGAGTTTTGGAGAGAGGGGCAAGTATGCAGTCTGTCAGGGATGAGAGGGCTTGTTCATCAATGATACAGCTCTGGTGGCTGATTCGAGTGTGAAACTGCAGTAGTTGGTGACCGAGTTTGGAAAAGTATGTGAAAGGAGAAAGTTGGGAGTAAATGTGAATAAGAGCAAGGTTATTAGATTCAGTAGGGTTGAGGGACAAGATAATTGGGAAGTAACTTTGAATGGAGAAAAACTGGAGGAAGTAAAGTGTTTTACATATCTGGGAGTGGACTTAGCAGCAAATGGAAACAGAAGCGAGTCACAGGGTGAGGGAGGGGACAAAGGTTCTGGGAGTGATGAAGAATGTGTGGAAGGAGAGAACATTACCTTGGAGAGCAAAAATGGTTATGTTTGAAGGAATAGTTCCAACAATGTTATATGTTTGCAAGGCATAGTATATAGATAGGTTTGTACGGAGGAGGGTGGATGTGTTGGAAATGAAACGTTTGAGGACAATATGTGGTGTGAGGTGCATTGACTGAGTAAGTAATGTGAGTAAGGTGAGGGATATGTGTGGAAAAAAAAATAGTGTGGTTGAGAGAGCAGAAGAGGGTGTTTTGAAATGGTTTGGGCACATGGAGAGAATGAGTGAGGAAAGATTGACCAAGAGGATATAAGTGTCGGAGGTGGAGGGAACGAGGAGAAGTGGGAGACCAAATTGGAGGTGGAAAGATGGAGTGAAAAAGATTTTGTGTGATCGGGGCCTGAACATGCAGGAGGGTGAAAGGAGGGCAAGGAATAGAGTGAATTGGATCGATGTGGTATACCGGGGTTGACGTGCTGTCAGTGGGTTGAATCAGGGCATGTGAAGCGTCTGAGGTAAACCATGGAAAGCTGTGTAGGTATGTATATTTGCGTGTGTGGACATGTATGTATATACATGTGTATGGGGGTGGGTTGGGCCATTTCTTTCGTCTGTTTCCTTGCGCTACCTCGCAAACGTGGGAGACAGCGGGGGAAAAAAAAAAAAATGTGTATGTGCATATATATATTTATTTATTTATTATCTATTATACTTTGTTGCTGTCTCCTGCTTTAGCAAGGTAGCGCAAGAAAACTGACAAAAGAATGGCCCAACCCACCCACATACACATGTATATACATAAACACCCACACATGCATGTATACATACCTATACATTTCAACATATACATACACAAACATATACATATATATACACATGTACATATTCATACTTACTGCCTTCATTCATTCCTGTCGCCATCCCACCACACATGAAATGGCAACCCCCTCCCCTTGTGCGTGTGAGGTAGCGCTGGGAAAAGACAACAAAGGCCACATTCGTTCACACTCAGTCTCTAGCTGTCATGTGTAATGCACCAAAATCACAGCTCCTTTTCCACATCCATGCCCCATAAAACTTTCCATGGTTTACCCGAGACGCTTCACATGCCCTAGTCCAATCCAATAACAGCACGTCGACCCCAGTATACCACAACATTCCAATTCACTCTATTCCTAACACACCTTTCACCCTCCTGTATGTTCAGGCCCTGATCACTCAAAATCTTTTTCACTTCATCCTTCCACCTCCAATTTGGTCTCGCACTTCTCGTTCCCTCCACCTCTGACACATATATCCTCTTTGTCAATCTTTCCTCACCCTCCACTTCTGACACATATATCCTCTTTGTCAATCTTTCCTCAATCATTCCCTCCATGTGACCAAACCATTTCAACACACCCTCTTCTGCTCTCTCAACCACACTCTTTTTATTACCACATATCTCTCTTACTCTTTCATTACTTACTCAATCAAACCACCTCACACCACATATTGTCCTCAAACATTTCTTTTCCTACACATCCACCCTTCTCTGCACAACCCTATCTATAGCCCAGGCCCAACAGATCTTTCCATGGTTTACCCTAAACACTTCACATGCCCTTATTCAGACCACTGACAGCATGTTGACCCTGGTATACCACATCGTTCCAATTCACTCTACTCCTTGCCCACCTCTCATCCTCCTGTATGTTCAGGTCCCGATCGCTCAAAATCTTTTTCACTCCATCCTTCCACCTCCAATTTGGTCTCATGCTTCTCCTTCTTCCCTCCACTGACAAATATATCCTCTTTGTCAATCTTTCCACACTCATTCTCTCCATATGTCCAAACCATTTCAACACACCCTCTTCTGCTCTCTCAACCATACTCTTTTTATTTCCACACATCTCTCTTACCCTTACATTACTTACTCGATCAAACCACATATAGTCCTCAAATATTTCCAACACATGGGTCTTCCTTTGTCTGTTTCTTGGTGCTACCTCATGGACATGGAAAACAGCGATCAAGTATAATAAATATAAAACAAATATATATATATAGATATTTCATATTTGCTCGTTGTTTCCCATATCTGCGAGGTAATACCAGGAACAGATGAAGAAAGGCTACATCTGCTCTCTTCCATTCTATACCTATCATGTGTAATGCACCAAAACCACAGCTTCCTTTTCACAACCAAGCCCTACAGAACTTTCCATGGTTCATCACTGACAGCACCTCAACCCCACTATTCCACATCCTTTCAAGTCACTCTATTCCATGCATGCATTTCACCCTCCTGCATGTTCAGGTCCAAATCATTCAAAATCTTCACTCCATCCTTCTATTTCCTATTTGGTCTCCCTTACTCATTACTCTCTCCTCTACTGACATATATATCATCTTTAGTCAATCTTTCCTCACTCATTCTCTCCATATGTCCAAACCATTTCAACACATCCTCTAATGCTGTCTCAACCACACCCTTTTTATTACCACACATATCTCTTATCCTTTCATTAAATACTTTATCAAACCACCTCACACCACATTTTGCCCTCAAACGTTTCATTTCCGACACGTGCACCCACCTCCGAGCTGCCATATCTACAGCCCATGCCTCGCATTCACTATTATTGTACAGGCTACTATTCCTTTAAACATACCCATTTTTGCCCTGTCAGATAATGTTCACTCTTTCTACATATTCTTCAGCACTCCCAGAAGCTTTGCCCTTTGACTCACTTCCACTTCCCCAATTCCGTTTGCTGCCATGTCCACTCCCAGGTAATTGAAACACTTTATTTCCTCCAATTTTTCTCCATTCAAACTCACACTCCAACTAACCTGTCCCTTAACCCTGTTAAACCTTGCTTAACCCTGTTAAACCATGCTTTTATTCATTATGATGAGGCTTCAAGTACCCTATGGGGGTCTGTGGACCCCAGGTTAGGAACCATTGCTCTAAGGCTTTACAGAAACAGAACATGAGTATGATATGTTAACAATGATCAGAGTTAGCTTGAGAATAGATATAATGGTAGCATGTCTATGAACAAAGTATGACTTTTTGCAAATAGCTACCGTTTAAGATATCTAGAAGAGGATTTACTGGAGACTTCAGGGTCAAGATAAGTAAAAGCACATCATAGGTGACAGCTTCATCCCTGGTGTGGTGGCCTTGTCTTTGAGTGCACTTTGCAGCTCTTCAATTGTTACTGGGGTGTTTTATTCCACCCTTGATCACAAAAGACTATTTCACTGTCCAAACCTCTATAACTAGCAGGCTGATGCAGACAGTCCTGAAAATGGTAAGACAGTGCCATAAGCATGTCTGTGCAGACCACTGTTGCTATATCTTGTGCAAAGTCCAGTGACCTATGATGTACTGGTGGCAGTTCTTGACAATGATTTTGATGTTCTACCATACCTGAAACTGAATTTTACAGAGTCTTGCCTTGTGAGTGATTCTCATTATATCTGGGTCTGGTTGGGCAATTCACCTACTGGAAGAGAGGAGGCATGGCCACAATAGCAGTGCAACAGCTGCTGCACTTCAGTCATGGTATCTAAGAGGACACATCATCCTGTCCATTCAAGCAGCAACATCAGGTTCAGGTGCAGTGTCCCCAGCAATTGTGTCTAGAGTGGAGGGAAGCACGGGGTATGTGTCATACTTCCTGTCAGTAGTGGTGCCAGCACAGAGTGTTAAAGGCTCTATTAGACAATCAGAGTGCCACACAGTAGTCCCCTCCATGTTACAAATATAACATTTGTGATGAATGGACAGTGCAGGTGCAGGTGTCAGCTGCATAGATTGTAAAGTGTAGAAACACCTTGCTGCATAGGGGCAGTGCTTGGAAACATGGCCTGTATTTGAACAAATATAGCAGGTAGTGGGGCCAGACTTCCAAGGATGGAACTCAGAGGGAGATTAATATTCCATCCCCAGAAACTTGTGCTGTACTCTGCACACAATTCTGGGTCTTGCCATTTTGCTTTCATCTTCTCACTAAAGTACACTCTCCATGTTCTGGGCATGTTTCATTGAGAGTATCCATGAACATCATGTAATCAGGCACCATGGGAGTTTCTTGGGTCATGCTGGGACATCTCAACTGGAAACACAAGTGAAAACATGGTGCAAGCAGTATACACATAATGCATTCCTAGAGATGCAATACACAGAGCACCAATCCTGTTTGAAGTAGGAGGTAATGTTCATAAGAAAAGAGTGTGGACATGTTCCCATCAAAGCCCAGAGACAGACTCATCGAAGGTGAGCATATCTTTGTGCTGGGCTTCCTAGCATGCAAGCCATTTCTTCCTCTTCCAGCATTCACATGGATATCAAAGTCCATCATCATAGGTAGGAGGCAAACTCTACCCCCTAATTAAAGGACAGGGGCACTGCATTTGCTGGGGCCAAAGCTGATGCTTGTGCTAATTGAAATAGTCACTCACTAGTCAGGCATGGATATATGATGTAATTTACCCAAACCTCATACCCACACAAACAAGCCACCCACACCATCTTGGTCATCTGTTTGAAAAGTTCACCATAGTACTTATGCACTTTAATGTACCCTTCCGTATTCCATGACACCATGAGTCAAAGAGCATAGTCAAAGTCATGACCACACTGGTGGCATCCAGTTCTTTTCCATTTTCCATTCTGCCTACTAAGCTGATTTGTTAGGTAAGTACAAGATGCTTTCACTATATCTAATCCCAAATGATTCACCTGACATCAACATCTGAAATTTGCCTAACCCAAATTGTTTCTCTCAAAGCATCTACCCATTTCTTCTACTGTTTATCTTTCCTCCTTTTCCCTCCAGCTGCACAACTATGTGTTTATCTATCCATCTATATCTGCGATGCCTGTCCCCTTTGGGAACTCCCATGCTATAGCAAAATAGTCTCCATAATTGGTGAGCTCCAGAGCTGCCTCTTAGCCCTTATCAGGCCACTGACAGGGGCAACTCTTAGTACAGTGTTTTCAGTAGCTCCTATATAATGCTCCCAGCTAATGTTTGTTGCTAATTCTATCTATTGCTCCTGTGTGATGTTCCTACCTACTACTTCTATCTGTTGCTCTAACATCTTGCCAAAAGGAAAGGCTAGTACACAGCATTTGCCACAGAAAAATCTTTGTGTATTCCTTACCAACATATAATCTGCCACTAAGTTCTACAAGACCAAAGTATCCTAAAAGAATGGTGGAATGAACATTTAAGGAAGTGTGTTGAGAATAAAGTCTGAAGGATGAAGCTGATTCTACCAGGAAATGATGGCAAGAGTGTAGAGTATAAGGTCTTCAAAGGAAAATCAATAACAAGATATACATGAATAAGACAAAGCAAGTGAAGATCTTTAGGTACAAATGAATGGGAATACACCATAGATCAAAATTGTCTTTCTGGAATGAGGTAAATATATGTTGAAGGGATGTTTATGTACGTAATGAGAGAATAGAAGAGAAGTCTGTGGAAATATTAGTTAGCACAATACAAGGCAGTACAATCAACAGATTATTGAAAAAGACTAAAAAAAAAAAAAAAGATGTGTATTGGTACAAAAAGGAGTAGATGTAAGGAAGGGGAGAAAATAATATTTGTACGAGGGAGACATTACAAAAGTGGGAGCAAGATTACAATAGTGTTTCTAAAGAAAAGAAATGATGGAAGTACTGATGTTGCGAGTCAGATGATGATGAATGCTTCATAAGAGTTAAATACATTCTCCTCATATGCTTAAAGAGAAATGAAGCAGTAGGTATCGGGGTAATACTAAGGGAAATGATGAATAATAAAGGAGAAATTATTCTGAAAATAATGATTTTTTTTATCTCTTTGTATGCTTCAAGGAGAAATAACACAGGAGGTATAAAGTGAGAGCTGAGGGAGATGGTAAAGTAAGATGATTAAACTATTCGATGAGAATTAGGTCAATCTATTGTTATTTACCTGCTTAAGATAAAAATAATAATTTGCGTCTCTCTGGAGGTGCAATTTTTCTAAGAGTTCATCTGGGGCACCTGCTAGAAGCTGATAAAATATGTGGAAATTCCTTTCCCCATCCTCCTGATGTACAACACGGGACTTCTCCAACAAGTAGTTCAAGATGTGGCCACCAACTGGGTCACCCTAAGAAAAGATACATGGGATTATGACATAGAACAAAATTGAATATTACATAATTTTAACAACCTTTACCACACACACCAATTTACATCCTTAAAACAGTGTGCCTAATCTTATCAAAGACAAGCTACTATCTAACACCCTTTTCATTTTACATGTTACACTGTAATATTTCACAATGAAAATATACCTAATATGAACCGAGACTAATAATTGTAATAATAATTTTTAAGAAAATGTAAAGAGTGCACAGAGTGGTGACAATTTAGGCCACTGACCTTTCTGAAGAGCACTACACCTATGAAATGGGCAAATACATATTGCTGAACTCCTAACACTTGATGGCAGTGATTTAGAAGTGCTTATGAGGTGTGATGATATCAACTAATCCAAGGAAGATCGAGGAATACGAGGGGGAAATTGAGAGAATAGATTAACCTGGGAAAACATTCAACTTCCCGTGGCATCCGAAAAGTTATCTAATTTTCAATATTACTTAGAGAGAAAAAAATGGGGCTATCGTTATAATGTTTATATTCACATGGTATGAGATGTGGGCATTGTGCGAGTTCGCCTCTTCAGCGAAGGCAAACGCCATAAGTGAACATTCTTCAACAAGTGGCAGGAAGAATGCGTCTCGTATATTTTGCTTTTACTGTCAGAATTACGTTAATCTTAGCCTATAAGTTAGATAATGATTAAACAGGTTCTGTTAATCTTACAAGGGTTTCACCTTTTACGTACCTTAACCCCATATTCTATCGGATTTTGTTAGCCTTCCCCATTATCACACTCATTAATGCAAGATTGAAAAAAAAATCTATCTTGCTATGCCCATTCTTGCTAAGTGTAAAGAGTCAACTTCTAAATTTTTCATCCACTTCGACAACTTTCTAATCTGGCACTTAAGGATCAATGGAGCCAAATTATCTAAGGGTCGACGAAATCAATCATGTACCCCAATATGACTAAAACCAGTCTATAGTGAGATAGATACTAAAAGTCATCCACCCAAGTTTGGTAGGCTAAGCGAAGACACCTTAGATTCGCGTATGTGTATCTATGTAACTCGGTAATCATTGATCATCAATCAAACACGACTGATATTAGGCTACGGCTTGAACCAACAGATCTGATCATTTACCCAAGGGTAACCATCCATTTTAGTTACCTTACTTTCCTACGCCAGGGTTCCCTTCTATCCGTATGAGGATCATACAGCTCTCAGACAGCTGGCCACGCCCACCGGTCGGGACCACTGGTCATAAAATGTTGAAATGTTGTTTGTGCGTCTATGTACAGAAAGTACAGAGCAATTGAGTAGTAACAGCTCGGCGTTATCTTTATAGTAGATGCATCGTGGGCATGAATCTTTGCATATGTTAAAACGTTGTTTGTAGTGATGGGCGATGTCCAGTGCATACACGGAAATGTGACTCGTGTTACAACCGCCCCAACTCATATATATATATATATATATATATATATATATATATATATATATATATATATATATATATATATATATATATATATATATAAGTTTGTTGAGTATTCCTGGTAAATTATATGGGAGGGTATTGATTGAGAGGGTGAAGGCATGTACAGAGCATCAGATTGGGGAAGAGCAGTGTGGTTTCAGAAGTGGTAGAGGATGTGTGGATCAGGTGTTTGCTTTGAAGAATGTATGTGAGAAATACTTAGAAAAGCAAATGGATTTGTATGTAGCATTTATGGATCTGGAGAAGGCATATGATAGAGTTGATAGAGATGCTCTGTGGAAGGTATTAAGAATATATGGTGTGGGAGGAAAGTTGTTAGAAGCAGTGAAAAGTTTTTATCGAGGATGTAAGGCATGTGTACGTGTAGGAAGAGAGGAAAGTGATTGGTTCTCAGTGAATGTAGGTTTGCGGCAGGGGTGTGTGATGTCTCCATGGTTGTTTAATTTGTTTATGGATGGGGTTGTTAGGGAGGTAAATGCAAGAGTTTTGGAAAGAGGGGCAAGTATGAAGTCTGTTGGGGATGAGAGAGCTTGGGAAGTGAGTCAGTTGTTGTTCGCTGATGATACAGCGCTGGTGGCTGATTCATGTGAGAAACTGCAGCTGGTGACTGAGTTTGGTAAAGTGTGTGGAAGAAGAAAGTTAAGAGTAAATGTGAATAAGAGCAAGGTTATTAGGTACAGTAGGGTTGAGGGTCAAGTCAATTGGGAGGTGAGTTTGAATGGAGAAAAACTGGAGGAAGTGAAGTGTTTTAGATATCTGGGAGTGGATCTGGCAGCGGATGGAACCATGGAAGCGGAAGTGGATCATAGGGTGGGGGAGGGGGCGAAAATTTTGGGAGCCTTGAAAAATGTGTGGAAGTCGAGAACATTATCTCGGAAAGCAAAAAATGGGTATGTTTGAGGGAATAGTGGTTCCAACAATGCTGTATGGTTGCGAGGCGTGGGCTATGGATAGAGATGTGCGCAGGAGGATGGATGTGCTGGAAATGAGATGTTTGAGGACAATGTGTGGTGTGAGGTGGTTTGATCGAGTAAGTAACGTAAGGGTAAGAGAGATGTGTGGAAATAAAAAGAGCGTGGTTGAGAGAGCAGAAGAGGGTGTTTTGAAATGGTTTGGGCACATGGAGAGAATGAGTGAGGAGAGATTGACCAAGAGGATATATGTGTCGGAGGTGGAGGGAACGAGGAGAAGAGGGAGACCAAATTGGAGGTGGAAAGATGGAGTGAAAAAGATTTTGTGTGATCGGGGCCTGAACATGCAGGAGGGTGAAAGGAGGGCAAGAAATAGAGTGAATTGGAGTCATGTGGTATACAGGGGTTGACGTGCTGTCAGTGGATTGAAGCAAGGCATGTGAAGCGTCTGGGGTAAACCATGGAAAGCTGTGTAGGTATGTATATTTGCGTGTGTGGACGTGTGTATGTACATGTGTATGGGGGGGGGGGGGTTGGGCCATTTCTTTCGTCTGTTTCCTTGCGCTACCTCGCAAACGCGGGAGACAGCGACAAAGTATAAAAAAAAAAAAAAAAAAAAAAAATATATATATATATATATATATATATATATATATATATATATTCAATTTATACTTGTCGCTGTCTCCCGCGTTATCGAGGAAGCGCAAGGAAACAGACGAAAGAATGGCCCAATATATATATATATATATATATATATATATATTATATAATTTATACATTGACGTCCTGTACCCAGACCTATTTACAAGGCATTGCCGTCTCTAAACCATGACTTTTTATTGTATGTGCAATTGCGTTTACGTGAGTCACATGCTCACACACTGTCCTCATGAACAGGGCTGGGCGGAGTTTGGCCATTTCTTCGCATCTGTTATCCATTAGCGCTAACCTGCAAACATGCTGGGAACTAGCTCAAATATAAAAATGTATGATAAATTTTCAACACATAGAATTATTACGCCCTCCCCACTATGATCACTTATTATAAGGTTTATATCGCATAATATTATAGATATTCTCCATTCTAATCTTGTCGCTGTTTCTCTCGCATTAAGACTGAGTCCAAAGACTTGACATCACCCTACTGTACCGAAAAATGACCACATTAATATTATATATAAATATATATATTATATTAATATAAATATATAGTATCACATATTATATATGTTACTTACTTTTCAGATGTTAGTGCTTAGAATTATTTATTAATTATTCTATAAATTTTATAGCGAAAGGTCTACACCAATCTACAGCTCCAGTGCTTCACCGAATTACCTCCAGGCAACTGGAGCCGGGTATCCAATTACCAGCCACTGGACTCACAGGTACAGAGGCAGCTGCGATCCTGATTTTTGTGGCTGCTAGAAACTAAGCAACATGGGTGCGATGTGTTTCTTCACACACTGACGTCTTGGAATGCTACCTTCACGCACCTACCCAACAGAAGACCAGATCGTATTAAAAAGGATTAGTCGCATAATTGATCATTCGTCCCCATTCTCCTAATATCTGTTTAGTCCTGTTTCATTGTCTAGACTGTGTCAATGAGATATGCATTGTTCACTTCCTCGTGCCAAGTTACCTGAGAAAGCACGTAAATATTACCAATACCTACTATTAGTCTAACAAGGAAGCGTAATTGGTGTATCACATCATTTATTAGTGCTGACTGTAAAGCTTTTCATGTATGTGTTAGGTGCTATTCATTATTTCAGTGAAGATGTCATACTAAACTATTTCTACAATGGCAAAGATGATTACTAAACTATTTCCATTACAGTACGTCACCAATTTCCAGCGAACAACTTTCCTGGCGCCCCACTCACCTTAAAGTTGAACTCTATGTCCATGTACTTCCCGAAGCGGGAGGAGTTGTCGTTCCTGTTGGTCTTGGCGTTACCAAAGGCCTCCAACAGAGGGTTGCTCTGCAGGAGGCGGTCCCTCACTCGGTCTATCTCCCGCCGGTGAAGGGACGTTGCCGCCAGGAACCGGAGCACCTGCTTGCTGGCCTCGGTCTTACCCGCGCCAGATTCACCTGTGAGGGGAGGGCCAGAGGTCACACATCTGTTAGGGGCGAAGAGAGCTCGTACATCTGTGAGGGGAGACCACAGGTCACACACCTATTAGGGAAGACCATAGGTCACACAACTGTTAGGAGAGACCAGAGGTCTTACACCTGTAAAGCACAGAGGAGGAAGGGACAAAAAGTCACCAAAGAATCTAGCAATACATCAAGTGAGTCTTTGGAGAGAGAGAGAGAGAGAGAGAGAGAGAGAGAGAGAGAGAGAGAGAGAGAGAGAGAGAGAGAGAGAGAGAGAGAGACTCAAGGTCCAAGCGAGGTGGTCCAGCCTTAACGCAATCGAGAAATATAAACAGATAGATATGAACGGAACACAGGGTTATGGATTTGGGTAGCAGAGGAGACACACCCACAACAGAAGGCACAACCCCTGAGCACGATCGACGAATCTCTGAACGTGACTGAACGACCTCCTGAGTAGTACTTGTCTGGCCTTTGACTTGCTTCTTTAACGGTCAAATCAAAGGCCATGCCATCATAACCAAGGGTTCTTCCAGGTAGCTTAAGGGTCGTACCATTCAGTTCAGTGGGTCAAAGACGGCCTCAATCCAACTTCTTACACTTACACACTGTCTCTTTCAGTAACGTTCCTCCAATGATCTGGTGCCATCTTTGCCTCCTTCCACTGGACTTTCTCTATGATCTCTTTGTGCCTCTTGAAGTGGGGTGACCAAACCCAAGAAGCATATTTCTTTATCCATATACTTGAAAGCTTTTCTCATATTTGCCAGCAGACAATTTGCCTCCTTTACTAATCCCCCGATAGAGGACTCTGGTGACAAGTCCTTCTCACGGAGAAAATCCTGAAACTTATTTTCTGCTGGGTAATAATCATAATGAAGTCGTCCTTCACACTGTCCCATCCTCAATACTTTACATTTGCTGGCGCTCAATTCTATCAACCACGTTTCTGTTCTGGTCCCGTTGTGAGCTATCAAATCCTCCTCGCTTTTCGCTTCCCTCATGACCTTTGCATCGACTGCAAATATATCCAGGTAGGATACCACACCTTCAGACAAGTCATTATTATAGATCAAGAAGAGTAATGATCCCAGAATCGAACCCTGTGGCACTCGGATGGTCACCTCGACCCATTTGGGAATGGCATCTCTAACATCCGTCTTTTGTTCCGTTCCATTCAAATAATCTTCTGTCCGACGTCCGAGTTTCCTTCTTATTATCACTTGATCCAGCTTCGTAATCAGCCTTTTGTGTGGCACTGTGGTGAACGCCTTTTGGAAGTCCAAATACAGACAGTCCATCCTCTCTCTCTCTCTCTCTCTCTCTCTCTCCAGGTTACGACATGGTGTATATATATATATATATATATATATATATATATATATATATATATATATATATATATATATATATATATATCTTTCTTTTTCTTTCATACTATTCGCCATTTCCCGCATTAGCGAGGTAGCGTTGAGAACAGAGGACTGGGCCCTTGAGGGAATATCCTCACCTGGGCCCCTTCTCTGTTCCCCTTCTCTTTTGGAAAATTAAAAAAAAAGTGAGAGGGGAGGATTTCCAGCCCCCCGCTCCCTCCCCTTTTAGTCGCCTTCTACGACACGCAGGGAATACGTGGGAAGTATTCTTTCTCCCCTATCCCCAGGGATATATATATATATATATATATATATATATATATATATATATATATATATATATATATATATATATATATATATATATCTTTTCTTTCAAACTATTCGCCATTTCCCGCATTAGCGAGGTAGCGTT
Organism: Panulirus ornatus; assembly: GCF_036320965.1. Taxonomy (NCBI): domain Eukaryota; kingdom Metazoa; phylum Arthropoda; class Malacostraca; order Decapoda; family Palinuridae; genus Panulirus; species Panulirus ornatus. The sequence continues at coordinate 61,376,282 of NC_092227.1, read as the reverse complement.
AAGAACAGAGGACTGGGCCTTTGAGGGAATATATATATATATATATATATATATATATATATATATATATATATATAGAAGGTTAAGACACGGGGCAACACGAATGTCAAACTGTGCGCACATAAAGCACAATTCACACAGCTACGCGGACGAGTACGTGGTGATCTTCCTTGATTTGTGTCGGTATCACCAGCGAGTTTATTGTGCACCCCTGTGAGCTGTAGCACAAAAGGATTACAGAGGTCACTAAGGGTCTCTGCCAGATCACATAACATGAACTGTTACCAATCTGGGTCGTCACAAACATTACGTGGTTCTTCATATGGTCGTCTCCCGGTCCTGTGGTGAGACGCGGCCCAAGCCGGGAGGTGATCAGAGGGTGGAAATAACCGCCACACAAGGGGGACACACGGAGCGCTGCTCCCTCCCGACGTACACCCTCTCGTCCCCTCCTTCCCAACATACAACCTCTCGTCCCCTCCTTCCCAACATACAACCTCTCCCCTCCTTCCCAATACGCTCTCTCTCCATCTTCCTTCCCACTGTACATCCTGTCTCCCTTCCTTCTCAACACGCTCTCTCTCCTGTTTCCTTCCCATCATACATTATCTCTCCTTTCCTTCCCAACACGCTCTCTTCCCCCTCCTTCCCACCATACATCCTCTCCACCCTCCCTCCCAACGCATATCCTCTTCCCTCTTTCCCAACATACACCTCCCCTGCTCCCGCAATACACACACTTCTCTCTCCTCCTCCCACCATACATCCTATGTTTTCTCCTTCCCAAAACATACCTTCTCCCCACCTCCCTAACACACACACACTCTCTCCCTTTCCCCAAACACGCACACGCCCTCTCCCCACCTCCCTAACGCGCACACACACACCCTCTCCCCTCCCCCCCTAACACACACACACACACACACACACACACGTACTGCACCAGTCATCCACGGCAACTGGCACTTGCCAATACACCAACGAGGAAATTGAGGTTTGTCTCCACGTGTACGCCAGGATTCTCTCGTCAGACCCCAGCGACAACCAGTACTTAAGGGCGTGAGGATCCATGATCCGGGTCCACTATTCCCCTGACTGGTATCAGACCAGGTCCATCACCCAGTCACAAAGGCTCAAGGAAGCTCCCATCCTGTACGTCACTTTTGCGTCAAGGCGACGAAAGCTCTATGTTCTCATGTGTACATGAATGTATTCCATTTACTGTATTCGGATGTAGTCACTGTATTCGTTTTATTCATTTACTGAACCATTTTATCAGGGCTAAGAGGAAGTCAGATAAGGGAAGAGGAGCCGGCCAGATGGACCAGCTAGACGAGTTGGGTAGATAGATGGTCCGCCCACTCAGGTCTGCTGGTCGAGTGGAGGTCTGCTGCGAGTTTGCTCAGCTGCGGCCGCTGCACACCAGCTGCCGCGGGCGGTGGGGTAGCGGAGAGGGAGGTTGGTGGTAGCCATGTGAGGTAAGAAGGGGGAGAGAGAGTGAACAGGGAGATGTCTCCCCCTAAAATAGCACACTAGGCGTGTGGGTTTTACGAGACCAAATGTGGGGGAAGGTGGGCCTCGAGGCACGGTAGTGGAGACGAAGCTCCCGTAACACAGTCGCCACCGTCCCCTCCTGTCACCTGAGATCACTCGTCCCCGAGTTGCAGTTCGATACCAGAGCATCAGAACCGTCCCATCCCACCCACAGTGAACGTCCTCAATAAACAGTTGATTGCCAAGCCAGTGTGTGCGTGTGTCTAGAGAACACACGTCTGTTTAAACACTGCCTTTTTATGACCGCATTGTATATGTTGTGTTACTTTCTCTGGGCATCTCCCGTCTCTGTCTGTATCTGATTTAATAAGCCTTTAATTATCATTATCATTGCTCTTATTATTATCATTATCATCATCAACACGAGTCGCCCAGCACCACCAACACCTCGACCAGCTCAGGTCACGTCCGCCATAGCTCTCGTGAAACGTGTGTAAACAAACCCCGAGTGAATACCGCACTGGTTCAAATCAAAATTAACCTTTTGAGCCAGGACGATCTGACCCTTTAAAGTACGACGGCCTGGCTAGGTCAGGTCAAAGGCCAGGCTTATCATAATACCCAAGAGCTGTACCTGAGCAGCGATACTTCAGAGCTACATGTAGGACCGTAGCAACACTGAGAGTATACTTGGTTTTCCGAATACACACGAACATGGTGAAATTACCCAAGCTATTGTATTAACTTGGTGGACTTTGGGCTTCCGTGGTGTAGCGGTTAGAGTTACTGACCGTGATGCCTTCACGGACTGCCAAAGGTCGAGCGGATCGGTTCGAATGCTGGTTGTGGCAGTCGGTCCACAGTCAACCCAGCCGTTCATCCACTCCTAGAGGTTGGTCGGTAAAATTGGTGCCTGAGTTACGCAAAAAAAAAAAAAAAAAATACTGTACATTCCTTTATGCTTTAAGGAGAGACTGTTCTAGTACACCCACTTCACCTTCCACCCGGTCAGTGAGGCGGAGGGTCGTGTGGCCAGTTATACACATGTATGGAGCGAGACAGTCGTATCACTCACTGGAAACTGAGATGCTCTCAAGAGGAATCGCTTCGGCAATCCACCATCAAGTCTTCACACATACTCTTCCATCCTCTCTCTCTCTCTCTCTCTCTCTCTCTCTCTCTCTCTCTCTCTCTCTCTCTCTCTCCTTATCTTCGTTAACTGGGTGCCGGGGGAAGGGGGAGGGGGTAATGATGAAGGGGTATCTACCCCCTCCTTCCTCCTCCACCACCTCCTCATTTTTCCACTCGACATTCCACAAACACTTCTCAGCCTGACCTCTTTCTGACGTACCACTCTGCCACCACCTACTTTTCCCCTGCCACCACCACCGCCTTCCCCTCTTCTGCCACTACCACCATCTGCCCTCCCCCTACCGTCATCCCCCCGGCTTCCCACAACCCCCTGACTCTCTCACGTAACGCCACACCCTTCCCTCCTCCAACCTAAAAAATAAATCTTTCCCCTACACACCTGCCCCCACTCCATCCTTCGTGTCCGGTGCGCCTCCCCCTTCCTCCCCCACCATTAAACATAAACACACACACACACACACACACACACACACACACACACATACACATACACGTACACACACACACACACACACACACACACACGAGATGGGGCACCACGAACGTAAGACTCCTTCCCAGTATACTACAAATAGGTAATTACACTGTCACGTGGCCAATTATGTTAACCAGAACATCTTTACTAGCGTTACGTCAACTGAAATACGCAGTTCATCCTGCGAGTAATACGTAAATAATATCGCCAGTTATTACATGCGATACTCACCGTAATTGGCATGATAAAACCTAACAGCACACACCTGAGCTCTCTTCCATGAAATAACAGGCAATATAACCAACAACCAAATTCCTGGGTTCAATTCCTATTGTGTCTGCCAGTGCAGGCAGTGTTCGCCCCTCCCGCCAGAGGTTTCGTTGGATAGCATCCTCGGGCGCCAATGGGAGCTCGCTCACGACCTTGTGCTTCAAGGCGCGCACCGAACTGCCGAGATCCTGGCGCGCGCCGCCCAGTCTGTACGGTGCCACCATACCCCTCTGTGACTTCCACTGAGCCAGGACAACCATGGCATCAACCCTCAAGCACGACGGCACAAGACGGTGCAGTTATGGCTATCACATAACCCCCACTCAGGACAACGTCCTCTTGACACTGCGCTGCCCACACCGTAAGTAGGTCAAACTCCACCCTTTAAGGACTCTACCCACTAATAATCCCTCAGTCAAATTACATCCCCTATCTTTAAGGATTCTGCCTTTAAATAATCCCTTTTTAATCCCAGTCATTTTACATCCTCATCTTTAAGGATTCTGCCTTTAAATAATCCCTTTTTAATACCATCTTTAAGGATTGTGCCTTGAAACGATCCTTTTAAGTTCTGACCTTAATCAAGTACACTCCCTTTAAGGTCTTCCCACTCTCTGGCTGTGCCTGTAGTGTTCTCCCCAAAACCGTGTTGGATCCTCTCTCTCTCCACCATCAGCACCAGAGGTGAAGGGCGGAAGCAAGACATACCTTCCAAACAAGGAGACAGTGTTGTATGCTGAGGCCACGAGCCCCAGGGTCACCTGTAATCATGGATCTTCAGGTGTGACCTAGTGTGTCCTGGGACCAACATGTACCAATGCGTCTACGGTAAGTCTAATAATCACCTTTACATCCTCAGATAATATAGTTTAAAATGAAAACCTCACATTATAGTATCATACTATCTCTAAAAATCAGGTGTCTGGCTTCATATACTATCCTAATCGTTCCTTCGCTGTACATTTGTTCCGGTTCGTTGCAATTCTTCGGAGTAAAAGTAGTTGTCATTTACCCTCAACACTGAGTCACACTATCTCACTCATATTCCTTCTTATCATCAGCGCACGTACCCTTTCCTGTCCAAAGTGGACCACTGGAACCTGTGGTCATCGATTACCGTTTTCCATCTGGATAATAATGTTTTTGGTTTTCCTTAGTTTCATTTTCAGCTGTTTTTTCCCAAAGTTTAGTAAGGTATTCTGAGTTTAGCGTCCATGTTTTTACATTCCTTACGATAATTCAGCTTTGCTTAATTTAGCTGTGCTTTGCTCACAAGGGTCTGGAACTCGGTAGAGACAGCAGCGCCTCTCTCTTTCCAAATCAAGATCTTTTGTACTATTCCACGATGGAGTATTTTTCCTGCGCGTTTGGAGCGCAGTCATCCATTTCACACAAACCTCTAGTATTTAACCACTCGGGAGTGATTCCCATTAAAACTATATTGGCCTTACTGATAAGTTTACTCTTCCCATTTTATACGACGAATGATGACACCCAACTTGTTCAATTTACCTCCATGGCGACGTGTGTTATGCCTGTAATTTCAATAAGCTGCGATACCAACATAGTTTCAAATGGTAACGCTCTCAGATCAAATTCACATTATTTCTGAAAAGCATATCCAGCAAACTATCCCCCCACCTTTTTTTTTCTTTTTAGTTTGTTCCAACATTCGCTGACAAGAAGAGAACATGTCACACGCATAGTTTGATTTTTTTTTTTTTTTTGCAGCTGTTCATCCGAAATACCTCCCGAGCTGCTCGGCTGTGATGTCATCAGCTGACAACTATTTCCACCATACGTCTATCAGACTCTGGCAGATCCATTAAAAAGATGTGATATGGACCTGAGTTTCCATGGTTACTGAGTCAGGATTTTAAATTTCATGTATATTCAACTGAATCTTGTGGTCGTGCATATACATACTTTAAAAATTAGGAAAATACTCAAGTTAAAGTCTTAGCCAAGACACTCTACACTTCTAATACAACTTTCCAGGAAGTCAGTAGTTCAGGAGTTATAAGTGAATCTTTAACTTACAATCTAACTCTTCTAAACTTTACAATTAACGATTTGCAGTTACCGAGATGTGTGTGTGTGTGTGTGTGGAGAGGGAGGGAGGGAGAGAGAGAGAGAGAGAGAGAGAGAGAGAGAGAGAGAGAGAGAGAGAGATAGAGAGAGAGAGAGAGAGAGAGAGAGAGAGAGAGAGAGAGAGAGAGAGAGAGAGAGAGAGAGAGAGAGAGAGAGAGAGAATAATAATGTACAACAGATCGGTAAAGACAATATAAACAGATATTGGTTGACTGTAATCAGAAGTGGTTTCATATGATGACGTACTACGAATGTGAGGTTATCTTGCAATAAACAAATAACAATAAAAATATTTACCTCCGACCGGCCCTTAATCTACAGCAAGCTAACCACAAATACGAGCAATTGCACGGAGAAAATAATATCAGCACTGCTGTCACTGTTAAATTAGGCCTAGGCAGTGAGTACTATTGACACTTCAGAAGCACTAGGCTACGTTGATCTTGCTTATACTATTGACGCAATGGCTAGGCTATTAGTACTATTGACGCTTCTTATCCACTACGCTACGTTGGCCTTATGTGTATTATTGACGCTTCGACCCATCTGGAGATCTGGATCGAGTACATTACATTAGGCTACGCTACGTGTACTATTAACGTTTGACCCACTAGGAGATGTGAATCACGTAAATTGGATAGGCTACGTGTAGATGTGAATCCTATAAATTGTAAAGTTTGTGGCTGAGGTATGGACATAATAAACTAAAACAGTCTCAGACTTAAAAAAAAAAATACCCTTTAGGGTCAAGGATAAACAAAACCTGCAAGAAATAGCACACCATATTGTTAATAATTATAATTCAGGTACTTGAAATTCTAAGACTGAATACACTCGTCTGTGATATCTGTAATCCTCTTGCGCTACCGCCCTCCCCAAGATGAATCTGGTGTGTACACAATTAACTAGCCACAGACAGCGGCACAAATCAAATTCTCTTTGGCGCCCTCTTCCATCAGCACATGTTAACTTACCAAACATACACAGATCCGCACCGAGGATGGTGGTGGAAGCTGCCACGGCCTTCTAATCTCCAGCGGAGTTAGCGGATCTGAGGAGCTCATTGACTTCCTGACACACACACTAGCAGCTGAAAGGCTCATAACATTGGTTCCCCCTCTTAACTCACACATAATCTCCACTAAAAATGAGTCCACCCTTGGAGCATCACAGTGCAATCCTTTGGTAGAATGATTTGGCCTTTGATTTTGACCTTTAAGGGTCAATACTACACCATACGTCATTCAGTACGACGGAAATGGTGCAACATTGCACCCCAAGTCCTTCAAAGAGCTGCCCTCTCGCCTTAGCCACTCCATAATCTTTACCCTCTTTCACTTTCTATAATACCACCATTACCCTCCACCACTGTGGTTTTCTAACACTATTCCTCATTCTAATGTTCAGCCACATCCACTAATTCCCATCTTTGTCCCCCGTGTCCCTAACATAAATAAATCCTTGAAAGATTCCACGCATCTTCCATGTACTTCAACAGGTCCCGGCAACGCGATCATACAGTTGTTTATCTCCACATACCACACTACCTCTTAAAAGCAACCATTTGTTTTCTTTGCAACGAGCACTCGGCTTCATTCTTAGCGGCCTCACCCTCTTTATGCTTAATATTTATCATCTTGGTAGAACCTTTTATGTATTTGTTTTTCTTGTATTCTTCCTCTGCCTTCTTAAGTTCCATCAATCACTCACAGGTATGAAAAACAACAAATGTATACGTCTTGCAGTAAACTCTTTCAGTTAAAAACATACACAAGACAGTCTAGAATGGAGATGTTGGTTTATTTGCCCTGTCGACATGCACCAGGCTCAGCTGGCTCACAAGAATGGCTGGATTACATATTGGCTAAGGTAACACAAAACCCTTGTACAGTACGTGAGTATGTCCAGCCGCTACCCGCTGTTGTTGCTGGCTGGCTAACAGCTCACGGCCGCCAATATCAACAAGGGGGAGGAGCCATCAGTGGATTGCTAGTCTCCATACACAACCACTATCATTACAAAGGTACAGTGTACCATGGTGTGTACTGAACAAATTGTCTGTCCAACTTGCTTGCTTGGTACACTTGCTTGCTTCCCATCTCTTGAAAATATCAAACCGCTACTCAGAAACAATTTCCCTTTTTTTATTACTGCTGGTTACAACTAAGCGTATTAGTGAAATCCCATGTTCGCTGGTGTTCGCTGATGCCAGAGCACGTTCAAAGCAAATCATAATTGGTGTGGACCTCAGGGAGAACCAAGTGATACCAGGATGCTACGTGATGACAAACTTATTATATGGAAACCACATCCTGGAGACGGGGTGACTCATTCTGAGTGCACCAACTCAGAGTGTACCACACTCTCCACACTGATAGGCATTAGCCAAGAACACTTCCTATCTCCACAAAGAACGTCAACCAGCGATAGAACAACTGAATCTAGCGCTAGAACAACTGAATCTAGCGCTAGAACAACTGAATCTAGCGCCAGCTATGGCAGCCATTTGATCGAGGCCGAGCTAAGAACTATTTTTGATTATAAGGAACTTACTCAAGGGCTGTCATCGCCCTCAACATGTCAAGTCACAGTACGCAAGGATTAATCTATCGCAATCAAAGGAACAAGTCGTCGTACTCAAGGGATTCAAATGCATTTCGGAGCGTATTAAATCGTGAAGAGTGAAACTCTTAAAACTTCGTCATCGTGACCACTCCAAAAAAAAAGGTAAGTAGAGAAATTGGCAAAATGACCACAATTCACATACAATTTCTTTTTTACGATTTCTAAGAAAGTTGGATTCACGTTCATGAAGTATGATGTGGAGTTGGTTTATCTAGACATTATACATCATGCAATATGAAGGAATATAAACAGTTTTCAGCTATCATAGATATAAATTTAAAACTCCACAATTTAGATACACAACTGAATATTCTCCTCTGATATCTAAGGGTGAATAATATCTGACCTCATGACCCTGGGGCATGACTGCCTGGCCTTACTGGTTAGGTCAAAGGTTACGTCATCATATTTCTACGTTATACGGTTGCGTTCAAACCGTTGAAAAAACTGGTCCATAACGGAGCGTCAAACGACAGGGTAATCCCTCGCGAGGAGTCAAACATTGCTTCCAAAAGACGCATATACACAGAATACATATGATTTCGATGCATTACATATGACAGCTAGAGACTGAGTGTGAACGAATGTGACTTTGTCTTTTGCTAGCGATTCCCACGTTAACGAGGTAGCGTTCAGAACATAGGACTGAGCCTTAGAGGAAATATTCTCACTTGGCCCCCTTCTCTGTTCCTTCTTTTCGAAAATTAAAAAATGAGGGGAGGATTTCCAGCCTCTTTCGCCCTCCCCTTTTAGTCGCTTTCTACGACACGCAAGGAATACGTCGGATATATTCTTTCCCCCATAACCCCAGGGATAATATATATATATATATATATATATATATATATATATATATATATATATATATATATATATATGTGTGTGTGTGTGTGTGTGTGTGTGTGTGTGTGTGTGTGTGTGTGTGTGTGTGTGTGTGTGTGATGTGTGGTAATAAAAAGAGTGCGGTTGAGAGAGCAGAAGAGGGTACGCTGAAACGGCCCGGACACACGAAGAGAATGTGAGGAAAGATTGACAAAGGGAACATGTGTTAGAAGTGGATGGAACACACGATGGAACTGGAGTTGTATGCTGCAACGTTTCGGCTATATGCTGAAACGTGACAGAAAAGCTTTACCATGAGTTTTTCTACCAATGATTCTCCCCTCTCTCTCTCTCTCTCTCTCTCTCTCTCTCTCTCTCTCTCTCTCTCTCTATCTATCTATATATATATATATATATATATATATATATATATATATATATATATATATATATATTTGTGCCCTAAAGGAGTGTGCCTCTAAACCAACGCCGCTTTTTTTTCTAATAACCTTAACCTTACCTTCTTGAGAGTATGTTTTGGTTCAGCCCGTCCCTAAGAGAGCACTGCATACCTCCCAAGTGTTGCCCCGTAGCTCCACTTCCACAATATCCAGAGATCTGGACACTCTCCTTAACTCTTACTTTAGTAACCCCTCACACCCATCTTTTATATCACCAATACGGCCTGCTGGTTCTCTCGTTACGGCCCACCTTTGCCACTTCTCTCTGGGAAGTTTGGGGAATCTTTCATCTTTTACCCCTCGACATTTGCGAAGCACTGGCCAGGGTGTGTCACTAGTCTTGGCTCATCAAACTTCCTCTGACATTTCGTCTGATCTTTTGTTCTCCTTTCGCAGAGTTTTCCTTCTGTCTTCTTTTCCAGTGCGGTAGTCGTCGCAAAAGTCCTTCAGTCAATTCGACTATCCTCTTTCTTCAACCTCCAGAACCTATTCACTCTTGAGTCGGCGATTCCACTCTTCACGCTTCAACTCGCTTTCCCTTTCCTCCAACACTCCTATATTCGTTCCTTCCATAGCACTAATATTTCCACTGTTAACTCGGGCCTATGCAATATCATGGAGTGGAGGAACCAGAACCCATCCGTCATCGTCCACCAAGATGATGAGTCCCTTTGTCTGCATGTGTCCAACCCCTATGAACTGGAGAGGGAGTGCGCGTGTAGCTGCTGCTTCCCTTAGCTTGGGTGAAGACCAGCTACACGAGGATTGATCGTTATACACCTTTCCTGGTAAAGTGCAGAAGCTGAAATCTATTCTATCTTTTGTCTTTTCTTCTTATAACCCTTCCACCTTTCAGAATCGGGTCCATAAAATTGTAAGGAGCTCAGAGTAATCATTTCTACATATAAGACTAAACATGCTCTTGGCCATGGTACGTCATTAACGCTCTCTCTCTCTCTCTCTCTCTCTCTCTCTCTCTCTCTCTCTCATACACACACACACATATACATATATATTATCCCGGCGGATAGGGAAGAAAGAATACTGCCCACGTCTTCCCTGCGTGTCGTAGAAGGCGACTAAAAACGGGAGTTGAGGCGGAAGCCCTCCCCTCCTGTTTTACTTTTCCAAAAGACAGAATAAAGAAGAGGGCCAAGTGAGGATGTTTCTTTTAAAGGCTAAGTTGTTTGTCCTTGATTCTTGACGCTAACCCGAGAAACAGCATATATATATATATATATATATATATATATATATATATATATATATATATATATATATACACACACACACCAGTATAAGCGCAACGGATGCAATGCTTTGTAGACTGGCAAGACTGGAAGCGACACACCTCAGAACGGGCATTCATGAACCTCTTGAGCGGTCACTGCGAACAAACTGCTTTATTACGGCAATACGGAACCTCGCTCACGCACTGACCAACCAATGTCTTCACCGTTGGCCAGTAGCTCGTCAAACATCCGCTTGTTAACACTGGAGTGTCGTGTCCTACAGGAACAAACCCACGATAAGTAACATTGAGGTATGGCCAGAGTTACTGTGATCTTAGGTAAGGTTTGTTTGGTTTTGAGTAGAAGCGTCTCATTGTTTTTGAATGTATATTTTAACGCTACGATATTCAATCATGAACTAAAATTTTCATCTTGAGTGGGAAATACTGCCTCTCTTGAATTTATCATATACCTCACGTATTAGTATATTTTGATATGGTAGGATTATATCATTAAATTTCTTTTTAATTCTTTCTCGATTATTCATTTCATATAGGACTTTTATGCATATTTTTCAAGGACCATTTTAGATTTTAAGCTTTTCACAGAAATTCCTTTTTTTTATATAGCCTCAGATGATAGTATATGTAGTTACAAAAACGTAATCCAATAAAACCAAAGCTGTTCATCCAAGCCCGAGTGATTCTTTCCTAATACGACTGCGTTTTCTAAGTAAACATACATCCTTCCTGCCTCAGGAGTCCCCTATCTATATAAACGGAACTCCTGCCATGGCTAGTAGCTGTGGTTACATTTAGTAAGAGTCGGGGTAGTGATGAAAATAGGGTAAGTTGTTCTTTTCATATTAACATTAATAGTAATTTCCATACATGTAAAGACAGTCACAGTACAAGTCGTAGATGTCAGGATAGCAAGTAGTTTCTTTAGGGCAGTATTGATAGAAGTAGAAGTATTTATCAGGGTAGCAGTGGTAGTAAAAAGAGTAGTAGTAGTCGTCATATCAGCAGTGCTGGGAATAGTAGTTGTATACGTCATAGTACTAGTGTTAGTAACAGTAGCTGCGTTACTACCAAGAAAAGTAGTGAGTGTCACAGTAACACTGGTAATAAGTGGAGGACAAGTAGCTGCCAAAGCAGTAATGTTACTAACAGGAAAAGTAATATTTGTAGTAGTAGATGTTACAGTAGTAATGTTAGTAATGGGAAAATAGTAAATGTCACATTAGCAGTGTTAGTAACAGAGAAGAAAGCAGTCGTCAAATCAGTAGTGTTAGTAACAGTAGTAACTGTCAAGGTAGTAGTTGTCATAGTAGTGGTGCTGGTAACAGAAATATTAATTGTCATAGTAGTAGTGTTAGTAATTATAGTAGTAGTAGTAACTGTCAAGGGAGTAGTGTCTGTAACAGAAGTAGTAGTGGTTGTAACAGTAGTAGTAGCAGTGTTAGTAACAGAAACAGTAGGTGTAACAGTAGTAGTGTTAGTAACAGAAGCAGTAGTTGTAACAGTAGTAGTGTTAGTAACAGAAGCAGTAGTTGTAACAGTACTAGTGTTAATACCAAAAGCAGTAGTTGTAACAGTAGTAGTATTACTAACAGAAGCAGTAGTTGTAACAGTAGTAGTATTAGTAACAGAAGCAGTAGTTGTAATAGTAGTACTTTCAGTAACAAGTAGTTGTCACAGTAGTGGTGTTAGTAACATGAAAAGCAGTAGTTGTCACAACAGTAGTCAGTAACGAAAGTCGTAGTTTACACAGCAGTAGTGGTAGTAACAGGAGCAGCAGCAGTAGAGCTGTCGTAGTAGTAGTGAGTGTACGTGGGGAGGGCGCGGAGCAGCAACTGAGCAGTATATCCTCAAGCGTCTTCATTGTGGTAGTGGTATCGTGGGTATGAAGAGTCCTGGGATGTGATGATACCGTGCTTAGATCTATACGGGGATGAGTGATGTCCAGAATGCGGGCGGGAAACTGACTCGATTTCATCCGGGAGTGTGGTTTTTGATGTGTGTATGTCCGGTAGGTCTGGCGCTGCATTTTTGTTGTTGCAGCCGCGCTGTTGTGGTGTGATTGTGAGGTCGTCTGCATACGAGAGAACACGAGTGCAAGAAGAGCAAGCTACTTTATAGACACCATCCCACTGGCCATTCACATGGAAAATCTTAAACATCGGAATATCTTTAGCAACATCCTTTTTACCGAGTATCAATATTCACCTTGTCTATAGTGAAGCAAAGTGTGTGTGTGTGTGGAGTGGACGGGATAATTCGCTACGAGACGCTTCGTGACCATCTTGGACCCGGTGACCCGACGACCGTTACGGGTGGCAGAGCGGCCAATAGTCGTATCCCACGACCTAGAAATCTTATGACAATCATATTCAGATTTTAGGGATCGTAATTTGCATAAATCATTCATATCCAAAAGGATAGAATATACACATCTTCAACTGTGAGTTTATATACAAGTTACCCCGAGTGGTATGATACGGGAGCTTGATATAATACAGTCGAATTGGTGCAAACAGATCGTTACGTCACGGGGTGGTTCCATCAGATACAAACTGCTTCAGCATCTGGTAAAAAAAAAGAAAAAAAAAACTGTACAGCATAGTTGTACGCGTTTCTTACAACCAAACCCTATACTTGGATCCCACAAATTCAGTTCCATCACTGAATCCCCTCCTCTTCCCTTCCCCCAAGCCCCGAGGAAGACTCGACAAGATCCTACATGGTCCCGGAGTTCCCCTTGATATCTCCTCTCAGATAAGGCTTATCTACACCGTAACCACCCTAGAGATAATTCCCAGATAACTGGCTCATTTAGTGAGTTGCCCATGACCTTTGAACATCAGGTGAGATAGCCCTCACGAGTCTACTGCACTCACTCTTGCTCACACAAGCTATACACGTAAGATAAAAGTCCACATTCCCCTTACTCTTAACAAGGTCAGGTTCACAAACACACGGGCGGCTCACTCAACACACAGGTCGGCTCACTCAACACACGGTCGGCTTTCTCAAGGTCTCTTTCCTTCTTGTAACACGCCCATCGACACTCCATCAAAGTCAAGGATAAAACCCATTATGTCTAACATTCTATCCTCTGCACCACACACTCGAACCCAGGGTTCAGGAGGACCTATCCCTCACATCCAAGGACTGCTCTACACACCATACCATGGTCTCCACTCACCACACCAAAGGATCTATTCGTCATATCAGAAACTGGACCCACAACACTAGGGCATCTATCCACTATCTCAAAGGCTCTAACCACCACAAACTAAAGGACCTATCCATCAAACCACCGTCCTTAAAGCTCTATCCACCATTCCCAAAGGCACTAACTACTACACTAAAGGATCTATCCAATATATCAGTGACTCTGATCACCACATAAATCATCTATCCACCGTAACAAAAGATTCATCAAACCACCAGCCTAAAGGCTCTATCCAAGAGGCTTTACCTTCCTGCACCAAAAACCTGCAGACAAGCTGTGCGGAAGTTCAGACATCTGCGCTCCACCAAGTCGCTCCTCATATGGACGGGAGAAGAGGTCTAACAGCACTGGGTAAACCTCAGAGAGACGCGACATCATACTCCTGGAAACTCGAATCGAATATCATCTCATTCACTCTCATTCAAGCCCTCTGTGTAATCCATCGAGGAGTCCCTAGAGTGGCCTACCAACGCCTAGAGTGGCCTACAGACGTCTAGAGATGGTCTACCAATGCCTAAACAGGGTTGACAGCAGCCTTTCAAAGACTATAGGAATCTAACAACGTAAACAGTTGCCTATCAACGTCCACCAATGCCAGACATTACAAGATATGTGTAAACATTTCATCCATAACATATGTTCTACCTCGGATACTTGAGAAGTATCATAACTTTGCTCATTGTAAAGTGTTCTTTTGTTATTCATCTTGATACGTAATCCAATCTCTGTTGTTTCACTGTTGTAAACTCCACTTAACGTGTAGATTACCCAATCATTCATTGTGTTACCCAAACCATGTTGACACTTTTCTCACCGTGTAACCCGGGCCATAATGTATTCTAATCACTGAGGCCCACCAGTCCCTGCACCTTCTGTACACTGTGTCCTCTTTTGCGCCACCGTCCGCAGCATGGGGAGGTGTGCACGATGAAATAGCCGCTCGTACGGCAAAAATCAAAATCATAAGAACAATGAAGATAAACTACTAGCAAGTTGACGTGTGTGTGTGTTATACACGAGACGTCAGTGAAGGCAAACTGCTGATCAGACAGACCCACAGACAGTCGACAGCGAAAGTAAACTGCTGCAGACGTAGAAGGAAGATGTGGAGGAAAAACAACTGACCTGAGATGAGCGAGACATGAGAAGGAGAGGTCGTGGTGTGGACTGACCTGAGATGAGCGAGACATGAGAAGGAGAGGTCGTGGTGTGGACTGACCTGAGATGAGCGAGACATGAGAAGGACAGGTCATGGTGTAGACTGACCTGGGATGAGCGAGACATGAGCAGGAGAGGTCGTGGTGTGGACTGACCTGAGATAAGGATGCAGTGGTCGGTGACCTCGGCCGTCATGGACCTGTAGGCGTTCTCTGTGATGGCGAACCTGAGGGAGGATAGACACACGAGGTAAGTGGCGACGTCCACTAACACACCAAACCTACCTACCTACCTTCCTCTCTCTGGACTCATAGGTGTGTATATAGATAGATAGATAGATAGAGAGAGAGAGAGAGAGAGAGAGAGAGAGAGAGAGAGAGAGAGAGAGAGAGAGAGAGAGAGAGAGAGAGAGAGAGAGAGAGAGAAGGTGGGTGGAGGCAGATAAACACATATGGAGAGGTGTCCCTCTACCTCTCTCTCGAACACAGATAGCAGTAAAAAAAATAACCATACATTCATTAACATACTATTCCTAGGATGGCAGTGATAGATAACAAATACAAATATATTCCAGTGCTCTGGGTAATTCACACATCCATCACAAGTAATATTCTAAACCTCCTCACAACTTTACCATCTCCTTTGATAGCTTCCAAATTCCACCCATCGAGACAACAGACATACCTGGTATCACCATAGCGTCTAATCTGTCTTAGAAACCCCACACATTACATCAGTAATTCTCATGAACGTTAGTATTGGAAGGAACTGTGTAGAAATGTGGCCAGCGAAGATATACTTCCCATTAACGTTCGCTGGTGAGGGGGAACCCTGGAATGAGATTCCCCGTATGACAACACGCTTGATGGCTCACACCAGCTAACGTTACCACTGGCAAAAGAAACATATACGATCAATGCGCTTTCCAAATCAAGTGAATACTGGACGTAGCTGCTAAGATATCTTAAAAAATCACTAGAAAAGAAAGAGAAAACTTTGAAAACGAAGACAGTAAACCACACAGCACGTATCTTTGAGTGTCATGAAAGCAGACACGCAAAGAGGCACCGCCGGGAGATTACCATCTCCACCCCCTACCCAGACCATGCCAATGGAAACTCGTTTCACATCAACAAGCATGACGCGTCGTGAGGGAAGTATTTCACCACTCCAAGTGTCCCTCCTCCAGGAACACCATCCTCCTGAGGAAAGGTAGACTGAGAGGTCACACACCAGCACTCATCCCTGCCTCCCTAGGTCAACCAGATAGGAAGGGGGAGGAGGTGTGGGGTCCCTAACTACATATGACAAAATTCTGTCTCTGAGAGAGAGAGAGAGAGAGAGAGAGAGAGAGAGAGAGAGAGAGAGAGAGAGAGAGAGAGAGAGAGAGAGATGGCAACATGACTAAAACAAAACAAAAAAAATTGCTCTAAATGTGAAGGCTGTCCTGAACTCGACACACACATATCGAGGCATCACATGTGAGACATGCCACCAAACCCGACACCTTCGTCGTACAACTATGAATTCCAGGCGAGTGAAATCCCTCCGGAGGGCACACACATAGCGACGACTCCACGTAATCCACTTTTTCCCCGTCCGACAGCAACATTCTAGAGAAACATAATGTTAATATAGGAAGGTCACAACACCCGTCTCTACGAAACTAATAAACACAGGCTCGCCATCACTGCCTTACCTACTGGGTACCCACATAACACAGCGTGACGGGGGACAAGACGAAACATAATACAAAGAAAAGGAGTGGAGAAAATGCTTCAGGGAACAATAGAAGGGGGGAGTTCAACGCGACGACAAATATGAACAACAGAAGGGACGATTTCAACGAGAAGACAAATATGAACAACAGAAGGGACGAGTTCAACGAGAAGACAGATATGAACAACAGAAGGGACGAGTTCAACGAGAAGACAGATATGAACAACAGAAGGGACGAGTTCAACGAGAAGACAGATATGAACAATCATAACTTAAGATCCGAAAATAACCGCAGACAGACCCCAGATATGGGAACAGATGAGCGAAGAGGAATAAATTAGATACAGATAAGGAAAATGGGGACAAACGAAGAAATAAGACTGCTGATATAGATACAGGAAAATTGCTTACGTCACCAAGTCTGAAGATTCCATGCGAAGGTTATATGAATATTTGGTAGAACATGCTTATCATGCTGAGGACCACGTCGATTTCTACACGACCCCCAAAATGTCTGGTCATGTTCAAGAAAAGCGGACAGAAAACCGTGAAAATCATTGCTGGAGGACACCGCTTGTTTTTCGCCAGTACCGCCAGGCTCATGGTGTGGTGCAGACACCTCGTCACAGGAGGAACAAGATAAACTCCATTGTTATCGACAGAAAAGAAACATGGCTGCTAACAAGATGGGGAAAAAAAGAGATTAAGATTCGAACATGAGAACGGCCAGATGACGAATTCCTCAGCTCACTTCTACGTAGCGATGAAGGAGCTGAATTCTTGCTTCTAGTCACGGTAGGGACTCAACAGTCAAAACAGATGGGACCCAGCAGAATAATGGACCACCAGAGAAACCCAAGAGCAATTCGTCAACAAGACACGTCACATCCCTCACACATGCCAACGTACACAAAAATAACAAAATGTTTTTTTACAAGTGGTTCACTGTCTGACTCCAGTATAATAATGACTGCAGCCATCACAGACATGAGAGATCACATAAACCGTGAGGTTTCGGATCACAAACACAACTTCTACAGATGTGACAAGATAGCAAGAGAGATGTGGAGGAGCTGGTCTGTATGTCTGATATCTTATTATAACCTCAAGGCTCATAAACTCCACCGAATAATGTAGCTGAAGTGTTGGCTCTCAAGACTGAAATTTCCTTAATCTACATGCACCAGATGCAAGACCACAAGAGTCCATCACGCAAGAAATGTAAAAATCCTTCCTCAACAATCTCTAAAACCTGGTTCCAAAATGCAATCTTCCTCGGGGGGTTTCAGCCTACCCCCAACATGAGGTGGAGACAGCTGGGAAACAGCAGCGGTCAAGAATCCCGCCAGAGGTACGCCCAGAGGAACACACATACCAAAAGAGGACCGCTGAGAGCAAGCCTCGTCTCCATAGTGATGCAGCTTGTAGCGCTGCTGTCTATGATTTCACGCAGGTGAAAGTAAAATTGGCTACATCTCCTACTCTTCCTTAGCCCATTTGGATCTGTGTCACGCCACTGTGATCACAACCAAACAGAAGTACAGACAAGTATGGACGCTATAAACCATGGCATTACCACACACGCGGTTCTAAAGGGACATGAGAGGGAGTAGTAAATCATGAGTTGTTTATCATGCAATGGGACTCACTTCCCTCGGCGGAAAAAGGTGTGTGGAATACATTACCACACAGGCACTCCAAGCATATAACATACACACCAGCGAGGAGAATGCAAGATGTCCACAGGCGAGAATGAGAAAGATACTCCCTCTCGACTCTGCAAGAACTGAAAACGAGTTGCAGACCGTCTGAAAGCCAACTCAGCAACGGAAAGCAAATCTGTCAAATGAACATAAAAAACATTACCTAAAACTTAGAAAATAGAATGAAACTCAAGAAAAAGAAGAGAGTCATCAGTAATTGACCAAATGAATCCATAACTTTTCAAAATCTTTACAAAGGACCAAAGTAACATTAACTTAAAAGATGAAAAAAAAAGGAAGCACAGAAACGAATGATACCCATCACACGATCAAGAGAAAGACAATATAAACCAGTGTTCGGCGAGCCAGAAACCATCCTAAAGACAGATGACCAAACGACTCCTTAAATAACAACCTCGTTACCACGCCAATTGACTTCGAGGGGGCCATTCAGAGCATGTCCACGCAGCGGTGGACAAATGCAAACTACCATCATCAGCGCCAGCCCTAACCATCCTTTGAAGTGGACAAAAAAAATGAACTCTGTGATATAGCTCCCGAAAGTCTATACTAGAGTCAGATCCCCCAGACGTACAGTGGAGAAAGCATGATAATCCACCCAAAAAAACACTGCCGACCAATAGCGCTGACGTCACACATCACTGAAATTTCCGCGAGCCCCAAGATGCAAGTTGACTGACCTCCTCACATCAGCTTACGTTACCAGGACGTTAGGGTTTCAGGGCAAGAAGATCACTTGCTGGAGTACTACGATATAACTGTATAGGCGATGGAGAACACACATAAGGTGTATGTGACGTAGACAGACTTAGAAAAAAAACAAGATGTGTGACCATAACGTCAGCTCACAAAATTCTTAAGGTGGGAGTAACTGGAAAAAAATGAGGAGATGGATCCATAACTTCTTTCGAAAGACTCGGGACATCTTCAACGCCTTTTAGGTAGCTTCTGCTTGCGACTCTACCCTTCCTCATTCTCACAGACGCTGAGGCAAATACGAGCCACATTATCATGTAGTCTTTTGGTGACGACACTCAAACAAGGATGGAAACCTTCAGTAGTACAAGACAAACACAGCAGGAGACACAGAAAGCTTACAAGCAAACATAAGACTAAGTCTTCTCTGGTGGACAACTGAAAATAACATGTCGTCAACTTTCTCACGAGGGAAAATGAAGAGGGAAAAAAAAAAACATTATAAAATGACGTACAGAAGAACAATGTGAAAGATCTGCGAGTGGTTAGGTCTGACCACCTTACTTTCAGCAAGCAGCACCACAAGGCAACAGTTGCAATTCAAAAAGGAAGAAAAAAAATGATGGCAGGCTGGGTATTACAGACCTTCAAAACAAGAAAATCAAGTGATGACGCGTACATTACTGCTTTGTGCTAACACCACCTTTCATGACATGCGACACTGCAGAGGTGAGGGAGACTGCAGAGATCTTTCACGAGCCGCAGTGACGACGAGATGGCAGTGAACTACTGGGAACGACTGAAAATCACTGCGAGGCTGTACTGAGCGCAGACCTTAGTGTTATATCAATATTCACACCAATAAAAATCCACGCAAACACGGTTCCCAAAATTATGAAAATTACTCCTTTTTTTTTTTTTTTAGCACCTGAACCACGGAAGACTGTAAAACATTACCACTGAAAATCAAAAGGTGCAATAGACAATATAAGAGAAACCTTTATAATAGACTACGGGCTTACATAGGCTGTTTTATCAACACTTTGCATGGTATGGAGCGAGTATACACTGAAGAAATTCCAGAGTGCCCGGGACGAGCATTTACAAAGTAGACCAGACCAGCCAAGACTCTCATGGTTTCATGGGCTTGTAAGCCGCCAGCGTTCAACAGCCTAGTCGACCAACGCTCCAGCTCACCACCACCACCGACTCAGCCCGAGCTGTGGAGGGTAAGGACCTCGAAGACGACATTAAGACATGTCTGGAGACGAAGGAACCGAGACAAAATACTGACGCACGGCGCATGACGACCACAATACAACAAAAGAATGTAAAGCAATTGGGAGCGATTACGTCAAAATGACCTCACTCAAGTACAACACAAGACAGTTGTAGCGTTAGAAGACCTTTTAAAGGGAAGGCACAATGCCAATGATGCCCCTTCTTAAAAGTAATTGTACTCACACAGTTGGTGTATTGTTGTGTGCTGACATCACCTCACAAAGCTGGCCCAACGACAGACGCACAAAGTTTCCAAATATCCTTTACAACCACAGACTGACTCCACACACGTAAACGACAAGGAAACAAGTGAAATCTCAATTACCTTACTCTTTATATTGATATATATATATATATATATATATATATATATATATATATATATATATATATTCTTTTCTTTCAAACTATTCGCCATTTCCCGCATTAGCGAGGTAGCGTTAAGAACAGAGGACTGGGCCTTTGAGGGAATACCCTCACCTGGCGCAATTCTCTGTTCCCTCTTTTGGAAAATTAAAAAAAAAAACGAGAGGGGAGGATTTCCAGCCCCCCGCTCCCTCCCCTTTTAGTCGCCTTCTAAGACACGCAGGGAATACGTGGGAAGTATTCTTTCTCCCCTATCCCCAGGGATAATATATATATATATATATATATATATATATATATATATATATATATATATATATATATATGTAATATGATCAGGAGCTCCTATTTACTCTGTAGCAGGGCATGGTGGGTTACATTGGGACGAGAAGGTCCCAGACAAAGCTGTAATCTTTGCCTAATGTGTTACCAGTTGGAAGCGGAGTCCACTAACTACTATATATATATATATATATATATATATATATATATATATATATATATATAACCCAGAATCACTTCCCAGAGGCTGCTGCAGACCAAAGCTGCGCTACTTACAGTAGCAGGGATATGTAAACTTCTTTAGAGTAAGAAATTCTTTGATGAGACTGTACTCTCAATGATGAAGCCGAGGCAAAAATGACCTCACTCGCGATGTAACCCATGCAGGTGAAGTCCAGTAGCACCTGTACATCATCATACATAATTGCCGTCTCCCGCGTCAGCGAGGTAGCGCAAGGAAACAGATGAGGAATGGCCCAACCCACCCACATACACATGTATATACATAAACGCCTACACACGCTCATATACATACTTATATAATTCAACGTATATATACATATACAGACACAGACATGTATACCAAATCGTTCCAATTCACTCTATTCCTTGCACGCCTTTCACCCTCCTGCATGTTCAGGCCCCGATCGCTCAAAATCTTTGTCACTCCATCCTTCCACCTCCAATTTGGTCTCTCGCTTCCCCTCCTTCCCTCCACCTCTGACACATACATCCTCTTTGTCAATCTTTCCTCACTCATTCTCTCAATGTGTCCAAACCATTTCAATACACCCTCCTCTGCTCTCTCGGCCACACTCTGTTACCACACATCTCTCTTACACTTTCATTACCTACTCGATAAAACCACCTCACACCACATATTGTCCTCAAACATTTCATTTCCAACAAATCCACCCTCTTCCGCACAACCCCATCTAAAGCCCATGCCTCGCAACCGTATAACATTGCTGGAACCACTATTCCTTCAAACATACCCATTTTTGTTCTCCGAGATAACGTTCTCGCCTTCTGCACATTCTTCAACGCTACCAGAACCTTCGTCCCCACCCCAACCCTGTGACTCACTTCCGCTTCCATGGTTACATCCGCTGCTAAGTCCACTCCCAGATGTCTAAAACAAATAGTGATAAAGTGAGAAGGAGATGGAGTATTTTGAAGGTTTGTTGAATGTGTTTGATGACAGAGTGGCAGATATAGGGTGTTTTGGATGAGATGGTGTGCGAAGTGATAGAGTCAGGGAGAATGGTTTGGTAAACAGAGAAGAGGTAGTGAAAGCTTTGCGGAAGATGAAAGCCGGAAAGGCGGCGGGTTTGGATGGTATTGCAGTGGAATCTATTAAAAAAAGGGGGTGACTGTATTGTTGATTGGTTGGTAAGGATATTAAGGTATGTATGCATCATGGTGAAGTGCCTGAGGACTGGCGGAATGCAGGCATAGTGCCACAGGCAGAGAGTATAAAGGTGAGTGTTCAAACTACAGAGGCATAAGTGTGTTGAGTATTCCTGGGAAATTGTATGGAAGGGTACTGATTGAGGAGGTAAAGACACGTACAGAGCATCAGACTGGGGAAGAGCAGTGTGGTTTCAGAAGTGGCAGAGGATGTGTGGATCAGGTGTTTGCTTTGAAGAATGTATGAGAAATACTTAGAAAATCAGATGGATTCATATGTAGCATTTATGGATTTGGAGAGGGCATATGATAGGGTTGATAGACATGCTCTGTGGAAGGTTTTAAGAGTATAGGGTGTGAAAGATAAGTTGCTAGAAGCAGTGAAAAGTTTTTACCAAGGATGTAAGGCATGTGTACGAGTAGGAAGAGAGGAAAGTGACTGGTTCTCAGTGAATGTCGGTTTGCGGCAGGGGATGTGTGATGTCCCCATGGTTGTTAATTTGTTTATGAATGGGGTGGTTAGGGAGGTGAATGTAAGCGTTTTGGAGAGAGGAGCATGTATGCAGTAAGTATATATTATTGTTAGCAATAGTTAAGTGTACCCGAGCTATTCACGAGCAGGCAGGTGGCACAGCAGACGGCACAAGGTAAATCAGGTGAAAGTGTTCTCACGACCATTAAGGTAAACATCACAAACATGGACCCAAGACTCTCCCTCCAGCCTCTTTGTCATAAGAAGTCGGGCATACATCACGGACGCTTCCCTCCCTCGATGCAATCAAGGCGCATCTGAAGGTATTCCTCCATACTCTAATGGTACAGCCATGGCTGTTGGAGGGCATGGAGTAATGACACATGGAAAATGCCAGACACCCTCGTCAAAGTAATGAAAAGGCGTAAACATTCTCTCTCTCTCTCTCTCTCTCTCTCTCTCTCTCTCTCTCTCTCTCTCTCTTAACAATGAGAATGGTACCAGGGTTATTTCCCCAAACTGGCTTTGGCAGGCGTTTGACTTGATTACGCATGAGAATTTTTTTTCTCTCTCTCTCTAAAATGACAGCTCGCTTCTGTCGCAAGTGTTAACATCAACCTTTTGTAAGTGACCCACATCCTCACTGCTAAAGACGGTCATTACGTGTGGAGAGTATAGACGTGACAGCTCTGTTCTTAAACCTGGAGAGTCATCTTTGACTCCTTGAGCACGAGGGTTCGACCCTTGTGTATGAGGGTACGACCCTTGAGCACGGCGGTTCGATCCTTTTGTATGAGGCTACGACCCTTGAGCACGAGGGTTCGACCCTTGTGTAAGAGGGTTCGACCCTTGTGTAAGAGGGTTCGACCCTTGTGTATGAGGGTACGACCCTTGAGCACGACGGTTCGACCCTTGGGTAGGACGGCCTGGCCTCTGACTTAACCCTCAAAGGTCAAGACAGAGGCCAAACCATCATATCCAAAGGGTCCGCACTGTCGTTCCCAAGGGCTGAGGGGTCGGCTACACTCAGGCAACATATAGCGGTACATGTTGGTCAAATGTTGACAAACATGACCCCATCATCTTGAGCAATGATATTGTCTTGCTACACTTTTAGTGTTGGAGAGGCAACACGTCATCCTTTGTGACCACAGAATCCCCCTGTGGTCCGTCACATCTGGTGCTTTATGCGCCAGTGCGGGTGACTTGGGTAAAGTCATCCGGCCAAAGTAACTGACACTTTCTCCACATCAACTGAAGACTAAAACATTTCATTTACCACAAGCAGGTCTTTGTTGCATATGGACCAACTCTCCCACTCATTCTCTCTCTGCTCTCTCTCTCTCTCTCTCTCTCTCTCTCTCTCTCTCTCTCTCTCTCTCTCTCTCTCTCTCTCTCTCTCTCTCTCTGTACCGCAGATGTTTGGAATTCAATGCGTCACTCCGCATGCCATCTTCAGTGCAAGACTCCGCTCAAGACCTGGAAACACCGCATTCACGTCCGTCCCAAGACCATCCCAGGACGCCACTTTGTCACTCATGTTCGATTTTAAGTCCCTGGATGCTGGGATATATTCAGCTCTTTACTAAACTCACTTTCTAACTGGTGAAGCAGTTTTCTGTCTTACACTGCAATCATGTAAGCAAAGAGCGTGTACAGTCAGCACAACGAACATGACAGCTGTACCAAACCCGACAGTGATGATGACACTAAACAAATAAAGATGTTCCTCACATTCATATTCCCGGCACCAAGTTATCTCAGATGGCCTCGGTTTGTTTTAATCACATGTGATCTCCTGCTCTGTCTCACTCTCCCGGCTGTTCGTACATTTCTGACTTTTATCAACGTGAAAGGAGCTGAAGGAGTTGTAACAGTGTGCGTGATGAGCCATAAACCAGTGTGTGTGTGTGTGTGTGTGTGTGTGTGTGTGTGTGTGTGTGTGTGTGTGTGTGTGTGTGTGTGTGTGTGTGTGTGTGTGTGTGTGTGTGTGTGTGTGTGTGAAGGGGGCGAGGTAAGAATAACAACACCGTCCAAGACCTGCCTGGCCCAGATATTCCCCCGCCCATCACACAGTGTGCATGGTAACCTGACCTCCGCAGCCTTCACATGGCGCCACACAATCACAACCAGAGGAGGAGTCTTCCTGGTCGAGGTTAAATGTGATGGTGCGTGCCTGGCTAGCGACTGTGCTCTGGTGGTCATTGTGTCGATTAAGAGGTATTACATGGTGCACTGTGATATAGAAAAAAAATAAAACTAAAACATACAACGAGATAAGACCGAGAGAGAGAGAGAGAGAGAGAGAGAGAGAGAGAGAGAGAGAGAGAGAGAGAGAGAGAGAGAGAGAGAGAGAGAGAGAATGTCTCAATATTCTGCCGTCAGGTCGGTGGTGGGTTTGCTCTAGAAAGTATTCTGGTGTTGTGTTTTGTTCAGTGTGGCGAGGTGTTCAACCCCTTTTGTCGTGCGCTGATGTAAGACTTCAGTTCCTCGAGCCGCTTCACCAGGACAGTGAGGGCTGTGTCTTCCATTGTCTGGTCGCCTCACTCTTCGTTTTTGTGCACCAGTAAACTTCCAGTCTTACGCTGCAGCCAATGGGAACGCCTGAAACGGATGACCTGATGGTCTTCGACGAAGCATTCTGCCGGAAATTAATTTCCTAATCTATAAAGACGTTGTCCCTACCACCGGGTGAGCTTGACAGTATATATCATTGGGTATACTATGATGTAAACTGTCTCCAGCACCTGGGGAGTCAGACGGTATATATTAATGGTTAGACTGTGACATAAACTGCCCTTAGCACCAGGTGAGTCTGACAGTATACATTAATGGTTATACTGTGAGTCTGACAGTAGACACGAAGTTATACTGTGATATAAACTGCCCTAACTACCTATTGATCATGGCACTTAACACTAAAGCAATATATTTCTTCTAAAGATGCTTTAATTATTCGTATGTGGAAGAAATTATAAAATGTCCCCGATAATGGTCTCTGCTAAGCAAGAACCAAAGTGAGACATCTAGGAAGCTGATACCTACACAGTCCCCCACATACTCCACCACGTCTGCTAAACTGTAAACATTATTCCAGAAAAGCTACGGTGTCCACATATTTTGGCCTTGTAGTGGTTTATGTCCTTGTTTTCCTGCCTCTACCTTATTCACTTTCTTATATATATATATATATATATATATATATATATATATATATATATATATATATATATATTATATATATATATATATATATATATATATATATCGTACTTCCTTACATTCCAACCCTGTTAGCTCATAATTGTCTCTCTTAGCTTGTTTGTACATTATGTACATCTTTGTTCTAATATATTTACTATCTTATCTACGTCAATTCTGTTTCCTCATTCATCACGTATCCTGTGACAGATAAGCCTATGAGTGTACCGTCCATGCCTCATTATGACTGGTTATGTAGGCCTCCCTGAGGCAGCCTCCAACGGCCACAGCGTGCAAATAAGCTACGCAACAGCTTGGTCCCAGACCCAGCTGCGGGGGTAGAAGACCTGCCAGACCATCGTAAGGTATACGTAAGGTAAGGTAGGAGCAACACCACATCCTGTTCCCAGACCCAGCTGTGGGGGTAGAAGACCTGCCAAACCATCGTAAGGTATACGTAAGGTAAGGGAAAGTTATATGTATGTCAAGTAAAGTTAGGTCATCGTAGTCTTGGTCATAACACCAACACAAGATTATGTTATGTCTAGTGACATTTAGCAGCAATCTGCTTGTGTTCCATTACCCCCATGAGCACGGCGTTACAATCCTTGAGGGAAAGGGTACGACCCAAGGGGTGACTGCGTGACATATGACTTTGACCCTTAAGGGTTAGGTCAAAGACCAGGCAGAGAGAGAGAGAGAGAGAGAGAGAGAGAGAGAGAGAGAGAGAGAGAGAGAGAGCGTCTCATTACTGGAGTAAAACTCATTGTAACCGTGTAAAGTCATCCTGCAACTCATTTTACTCTTCTTTTCAGGAATGGTTTTTTTTTTTTTTCCATTACAGCCACTTTAACGACGTGTAAGTCTCTAGTATTTCTTCTACTTCAGTGTAATAATGTGGGTTGTTGTGTAATGTAGCGTAGCGGTGTTGTCAGCCTAGCGGGGCTCGCTCACCGCTAACAACAGCCGCGCACCCAGCCATCCAGCGTCACACCTCCTTATGGGTTTTCCAATATACATTTTTTTTACTTCCACTCCCATCATTTTAATTTCTTGTATCAAAACATCCGAGTTCAGCTTTCTAACATAATCCCATCTGGGGCGTTTGCATTATGTTCACATTTTCTCTTTTCTTAAGGATCGCATTACAACTGGTCAAGACGTGACACACTGGAAAATGCTTTCACTCGGCCACTTCAGATACGTTCACTACTAGCTATAAAACGACATTACATTCACGGCCGTACTCAAAGTAAAGCATGGTTATTTCTTAGAGCGATTACAACAGTCCTTAACTGATTACGAACATGTAGCGCGAGAATGTTTACAAAGCAACAGAAAACGGAGCCGTTTAGTTCTGCCAAATCTTCATGGACGTTACCTTGGTAGAGAAAACGTAGACATCAGCAATTAACACCTAGAGCAAACATTTTGAAACCGCTACCGCCCTGGCAAGTGTTAAAAACAGCTGACAAAGCTCCTCTTCGTGATGGACAGACAGCATTTTGTTCCCCCCCAAAAAAGGGACCAGTTGCAGTGACATTTTATATCATAACGATTTTTGAAAGAGCACCAAGGCAAAAAAAAAAAAAATGACGGCCGACTCTACAGAATCGAAACCCGCACACAGTCCGGTACATCATGGATTGCGCGCCGGGTAACACCATCTGCCACGTTTGATGAGGAGCGGTTGACGATAAAACAGTTATTATTTACCCACTTCATGAGGTGTCAACACATCCAACGCACACTAAAATAAACTGCCTAATCAAACAGTTGGCTCTATAACTGTCTGGCATATCCCACAGAGTAACAGTAACAGATCTCATTTACTCCCGTGTCAAGAGCTCTGCTCTTCGTGGTACAGTACTGCCTCCCTCTCCAGTCCCTCAGACCATGACTGACACTGACAACAACACAATACAGTCAGGTGTTACCCTCTACGCACGACACCAGTGACTTGTACTGGTGACGTACAAGACCAGCACACAGACGTCAACCAGGTCTTCCAGAGGACCACAGGAAATGACAGATGCTAAGTATGGAAAAGTTTCAACTCCTCTGACCCAAGACGGGGGAGAAAATCAGGTCACACACCAACTGCAAGAATGAAGGGTGACCATACCAGGAGAAGGGATGACTTCACCTGTGAACACAATGACTGGTCGATCAGCAGAGGTGACAGGTTGGGTAAGAAGAAAAATTCTAAAACCTGAGAAATAATACCAAATTAGCGCACCTTCTCTCTCTCTCTCTCTCTCTCTCTCTCTCTCTCTCTCTCTCTCTCTCTCTCTCTCTCTCTCTCCCGCTGTGTGCTAACATGGCCGTAAACAGACGGGAAAACCAGAGAGCTGTGAAAAGTCCTGCGTCCCTTACCGGTACAAAGCTCCAGTAAATTACTGGTTGACTTCATTTGAGCCGATGACACCAGCGCAAATCTACTGTGCACCCCACGCTCACCCTGTGAGCGGTAGCGCAAAAGGATTACTGAGGACAGACAAAAACGTCTACAAGTGCTAACTTACACACTGAATCACTGGGAGATCAGTCCTTAACCACTAGAGGTAATTCCTTACTGGAATGACACACTGGAATGATTATTTCATATCACATCCAGTGAGGAGATGCTGTGAGCATCACTGGACTTCAAACTAAAACTGGACGGGCTCCTCGAAGCCAGCAGTTCCCAACCGGTGGTCCATGTTGAATTTCCTAGGTGGACCATATGAAGGGTGTCATAGTACCAGAAAAAAAAAAAGTTTTTGCTTGAGACATTTTGTGTATTTCTCCTATATCAAAATGCACACATTATGGAGGTGGAGCAGAAGTTCTTCAGATACGCTATGCTGGGCAATCGCCTCAAAAAAAAAGTTGAGTATCCCTGCCCAAAGATATATCAGAGCCGCCATGTTGATCAACGTCTACAAAGATTGAGACTTGCAGCATCAAATGTCCAGCAGGCGGACCACGACCTCATAAGAGGAGGTTTGGGGCACACTTCGCAAAGCGGTGCAGAGGCCAGCCCTCGTTAGAAAGCCGAGGTAGACGCCAGGGAATCAGTGTAATGGCTTCATCCATCCATCCAACCCCTCATAAAAGCTTCATCTTGGAACTTTACGTCACAGTGGAATCTTTAATCCCATAAACATGAGAGCTCGACCCATGAGTACGATCGGTCGCCTTTTGAGCACAAGAGTACGACCCTTTGATAAGCTGGCCAGGCCTTCATACCCAAGGGTCGTCTCGTCGTTCCCAAGAGTCGTACTGACATGCTAATCAAATGGAAACTTTGCTCTTGGATACCACAACGTTTCCCAGCCTCCGGCACAGGCGAAATACATAGCGTATACTCACACGTGAGGCGGGACCTCGTAGAAGTTGACATTTCTGTACTTCTCGAGGTAGTCTTCCGTGTAGAGACCCAGGTCCTTGTACGGGTTCACCGAGATCACCACCTGCCCGATGTACGTCTGGAAAGATACACAAACACGTGAACATCAGACACAAAAACTTGGCGTTAATCAAAGGGAGTAACAGGGGAGTTTAGGTTGGCAGAGATGGTACAAGGACAGTCCCCGGGACCAACATATATACATATGTACGTGTGTGTGTGTGTGTGTGTGTGTGTGTGTGTGTGTGTGTGTGTGTGTGTGTGTGTGTGTGTTATTCTTACCACTACGAGCCTGGGATTCAAACCTGGGTCATGTAAGTGTCAGCCTGAGAGTGTATCCACCAAGCTACGACGAGCTAAGAGTCACTTGTCCCTAACCATTTATACGGTTCAGCGTCCTCATACCCCCCCCCCCCCCCCCCCCCACAGCTACTGGCCTAAAGAAGCACGATGACCAGCCCACATTAGAAGCACGATGACCAGCCCACATTTAGGTCTTGTGAAAGCATTTTTGATCATCTCTAAAGGCACTACGATGATGCCTGTATCTTAGATCATATATACATGTAAATCACTGTAAACTATCTTTACCACCGCGTGCCCAGGAGTCGAACCTGGGTCCAGATAGTGGTTATCAACGACACTAGAGACAATTTCAAAGGAGGAGACCAGATAGTGGCTGACAAGGAGACATGATCGTATCTAAGAGGATATCACACGGTATCGAACCAGGGACCAAACTTTCTACACATTAACCAGAAAGTAAAAGTATTGTCATTACCATATCAGCTTTAATGAATGAAATAACCTCAGGACCCCTTTCATGGGGCATCTGATGCAACGAGGATGCGCCACAACCAGAAGCAGGAAAATGCAAACTCCTTTGTAGTAATTAGTTCGACGAGGTTGTATTGGTTTCGTGCACTGACAGACAATCTTGCCAAGGGTGACTTTTCAAGTCTTATTGTAATCTCAGGAAGGTGGAGTCCGGTATCATTATTATTATTATTATCATTACTTTATTACCATTATCATTATTATAACTATCATCATCAATTTATCACTTTCACTAGAGTGAGGTGGTTTACAGGGGACGACGTGCTGTCAATGGCCTGAACCAAACATGAAAAACGGTCTCTGGGACCTGACTGTGGACTGGGGGTTCTGGTTTTGGTGCATTTTACATGAACGAATGAGGTCTTTCTTCGTCTGTTCCTGGCGCTACCCAGCTGACGGGGGAAATGGCAAACAAACGGAAATGAATAAATAGATAGGGTTGTGCAGAGGAGTGGTGGATGTGTTGGAAATGAAATGTCTGAGGACAGTGTGTGGCGTGAGGTGGTTTGTCGAGTAAGTAATGAAAGAGTAAGAGAGATGTGTGGTAATAAAAAGGGTGTGGTTGAGAGAGCAGAAGAGGGTGTGTTGAAATGGTTTGGTCGCATGGAGAGAATGAGTGAGGAAAGATTGACAAAGAGGATATATGTGTCAAAGGTAGAGGGAACGTGGAGAAGTGGGAGATCAAATTGGAGGTGGAAGGATGGAGTGAAAATGATTTTGAGCGATCAGGGCCTGAACATACAAGAGGGTGAAAGGCGTGCAGGGAATAAAGTGAATTGGAACGATGTGGTATACCGGGGTCGACGTGGTGTCAATGGATTGAACCAGGGCATGTGAAGCGTCTGGGGTAAACCATGGAAAGTTTTGTGGGGCCTGGATGTGGAAAGGGTGCTGTGGTTCAGTGCATGACACATGGCAGCTAGAGAGTGAGTGTGAACGAATGTGGCCTTTGTTGTCTTTTCTTAGCGCTACCTTGCGCTCGCGAGGGGGGAGGGGGGTGCCATTTCATGTGTGGCGGGGTGGCGACGAGAATGGATGAAGGCAGCAAGTATGAATATGTACAATGTGTATATATGTATGTCTGTGTATGTACATGTATGTATACGTTGAAATGTATAGGTATGTGTATGTGCGTGTGTGGGCGTTTATGTAAATACATGTGTAAGTGGGTGGGTTAGGCCATTCTTTCGTGTTTCCTTGCCCTACCTCGTTAACGCGGAAGACAGCGGCTGAGTATAATAAAAGATAAATAATATATATATATATATATATATATATATATACAAACAAAAAATTGAATTTTCGATTAATTTGGTGCTGGTTGCTTGCATAATCTTAGCGGAAGTGAGCGAGGCTATCACAGCAATCATCTATACTTTGCTCAACCAGAAGACAGCAACGAAAATGAGTTCCTCCGGAATTTCCTATTTACTCACATAACATATGTGGTGTGGGAAGGGCTGATCGAATGAGATACGAAGGGGTAATAAAGACGTGTGGTAGGAAGAGGAGGATGTATGAGAGAGAGAGAGAGAGAGAGAGAGAGAGAGAGAGAGAGAGAGAGAGAGAGAGAGAGAGAGAGAGAGAGAGAGAGAGAGAGAGGTGAGGAGGGTGTGTAGTACTGGAACTGTCTGCACAGTATGTAAACGATGGTTTCGGTGCATTATACACGACAGCTAGAGTGGATGGTAACGGATGAGGCCACTTTCTTCGTGCGTTCCATACCAGAGGAGTTGAAATCTACGTCCATTGTTTTAAGAGCCTGTTGTTCTCTACTGCCAAGTTAAAAGACTTCGTTCATGTCTCTTTGTTGCCTCTCGGCATCAACTATTAATGTGATTTTCATACTTATCGGCAAAAGATGATACTGTTGAACCTTTGTGTTATTTCTTCGTATAATACTCTCACAGTGTGCGAGTATGCGCCTACCACATATGTAGGTTTGTGTGTAGTCGTTTGGTACAGAAGGTGGTGTGAGGGCGAGCATGTGGCGCCGGAGCCCGACCACAACCCCACCATGTCTGCCATGGTCATCAGCTTCACTCGTGGACTCAAGCGCAACAAATCTTCATTAAATTCATAAACATTACATCTTAAGACGCCTCACATTGTTGAATGAGTAAACACTTGAGTATCTATACCAACACTAGGATACCTATATTACGATGGATGTATAAATATACCAACACCAGGATACCTAGTATTACGAAGGACATACATAAAATAGTACTAGGATACCTAGTACTACGAGGGACGATCTAGACGCCATGTACACCACTGTAATGTGGGCTGGGAGAAGGTCTTTGTATCTCCTCCGAGGCGACCCATCATCACACAGTCTTCTTCCCTCTACCGGCCATACTGTGAACTGTGCTTTCGGTGATGGGATCTGGTTCGTGAACTACCTTCATGCCACATAACCATCCAGCAGGACATCGTCCACCTCTAGTTATAACTGGGAAATATATGTTTCAGGTCGGTCCACGGTCGGTGAGTTGATACCTCCACGCTTAGAACTCTTACTGCTGAAGGCGCGGCCGTGGCACAGCGGGGCCCACGTAGGTCTGTACCTCGTCTTTTCGGACCCCTGGGTAGTGACCAGCGCGTGGGACCAACCTACGGTGGGCGCCAGTATGGCTCACGACAACCCGCCTCATCCCTACTGCACTGTCTGAGGGCAGGGAGAGCTGCGCACCCACAATACTGAGCCAGTCACCTTCGTCCTCAAGACCTGCTGCAGGAGGCAAGATTTACCTCGTCTACCTACACGTCTTGACCTAATCATAAAACGTCTTCATCATGGGAAATGGAAATCCTTCAGGAAAGACCAACACTGGCCGGGAGGACACCGGAAGTTACTACAGAGGAATAAGGGGGTTGTCGGATGTGACATCACGGGTTCTACACGTCTGTCACCAGCGGCGGAAACCCTGGCCATGTCACCAGCCGCCGCTACCAAGCACATGATGTCACACACCCACGTAACAGGCAGGTCACCTCTCACCACCCGTCACTCACATATACCACACTCACCGCCCCACTCACTCACGACACTCACTCACCTCTCTCTCAGCCATGTTACCCACCAGACTCCTCATCTCTACCTGACCTTACCTGACC
The DNA here is from genome assembly GCF_036320965.1 of Panulirus ornatus. Classification (NCBI taxonomy): domain Eukaryota; kingdom Metazoa; phylum Arthropoda; class Malacostraca; order Decapoda; family Palinuridae; genus Panulirus; species Panulirus ornatus. The sequence goes on along the minus strand of NC_092227.1, from coordinate 61,342,766 downwards.
CTGAGTCGACTCTGGGCACTTGATCCTGACGTATTTGCAGCTAACGCCAAAGCTACGGTCCCGGATGTTTACACCAGATTCTCTTATTGTCATCACGACCTCTTTCATGCACCGTTATTCTGGCGTCGTCTGCCGCGCCCTCACTCCAGCACAGGATCATGCTGAAGTGGACAGTGGAAACAGTGAGTTCCAGGATTGTGTAGGTTGATATCCCATCTCCCCCGCCTGCGCTCCTGCTGGGGAGGTTGTTAGTCGTTCCAGCTGGTTCTTCCTCTTTTCGACAGTTTATGCAGGCTGTGAACGATCCTTCCCGTTTCGTTCCACCACGACGATTATTTTCCCTGTTGACTGAATGACGTCAGCAGAGAACAGCTAACACGCCCGGATAGTGTACGTCCCTAGGGAGCGTCAACACTGGTTCTGCTTCCCGCGTCTTGCAAGTCAGCAAACCTGAACTTTATAGTTCTCTGTGAAGAAGCGAAGGTTGCTGTCGCTCAAGCCAAGGTCATATAACAATCATTCCTAAAGTTCTCAACTCTTCCTCTCCATGATGTAATGACGTCTGCCTCTGTTCTCTCATTCCGTGCTACCTTCCACATCTTCACACACTTCCCGAAGTGTGTGGGAGGTGGCAACTCATCCCACGAAGAGCAGCTCGGCGGCTCAACTGGACAACGGGTATCATCTGCGAAAGATTATGACAGCTGTGGTTAACGCGTCCGGCAGCAGAACCACAAACCACGGCTTTATATAATCATCTGCAGATGATCCCGGACTTCGTGGTGACACACGATAGGCACATACCGTCCAGGGCGGAGCGACGACACAAGAGTCACCACGGAATTACAGGAGACAAAGCAAACAGCGCTACATCAAGCACGAAGCTGGGGAAACAGAGGTACATTGCAGTGCCTCTGGCGAGGAGAGAGAGAGAGAGAGAGAGAGAGAGAGAGAGAGAGAGAGAGAGAGAGAGAGGAGGGAAGAATATATAAAACTATTTACCGTAGCGACCATCTGGTTAGCATGTGTGTTCGGGAGTTGTGTCTATAAACATCTTACCTCACTAGTTGCACAACGAGTGTACAACAAGAGTGGCGGCGGCTACCAAGACTTGTGGAGAAAGGGTGGACGAGCTACAGCTGGCCAGGCCATAACACACCGAAGACACTACGTGTACTATGCAACCTACCTGACCAACGTACAGCCACGATAGCCATAAACTCGGCAACATCCCCACACTTCTCGTAACTGACTGGGATCCCACACGATGGCTTACTGTCGCTAGTAGTATCCATGATCTACACAGTACATATCCCCCCCAACCTACTGGGAGCATAAACATCTATATAGGCCCGAGACGACGCCACACAGATGGATGGTAGCGCTACCTCAACAATACGCGCCCAGACATTACCAACCGCACACGAAGGAAGGCGTCCACATTCAGCAGTTTTAAAAGGAATTGGAAACGAAAACTCATAATCACAATTCTGGTTCCAGAGGGAGTTAATTCGATCCTCCGTCTGCTACATTCAGCAACCCTAGTCGCCTGAATTACCCAAGTTTCTCGGTTCTAGTTAAACATCACTCAGTCATAATCAGTCATAATGAAAATGCTGTTTCATTCCTGGGCGGAATTGTAGTAAGCTTGGAGAAGTTGAATGGGACACCATGGAAGAAAATAAATGTTTGATCTCCCACAGCAACGTAAAACTAGATGGTGCAAGCTTCAGAAAGGCAGCTCCCGTCCAGCGACAATTGATACAAACTATCGACACGTATAGAGTACCTCGTCAGCAACACAAACAGGCAACACACTTATGCTTTTCCGCTACACTCATAACCGCGTGAGAGAAACACAAGTCATGCACCACCACAGATAACGAACGACTCTTGGCATAATACAGCTACTTCCTTACTGAACCAATACACACACACACACACACACACACACATTAGTTTAAAAGGTTCGGTGTTAGTACAGAATGTTCAACATATACGGGGTGGCCCTCCACGAGTGTAAAACTGCCTCCCCGTGCAGCGATAATGGGTAATTACACCCAGTATGGGTCATGCACTTACCAAGCTACCAGAAATATATATATATATATATATATATATATATATATATATATATATATATATATATATATATATATATATATATATATATCCGCCAGAAAACACTCACTTTCCAGTGTGACTTCACCTCTGCACCTGGTGAAGTCTTCGAGGATCTCTCTCTCTCTCTCTCTCTCTCTCTCTCTCTCTCTCTCTCTCTCTCTCTCTCTCCCTTAGCTTCTCCATCTCACCTCTCCTCTCCAACAACCCTTCCCTCCCTCCCTCCCTTCTTCCCTTCCTCCCATCCCTTGAGAACGACGATACCTCCTCCCTTCAGTACCAACGTCGCCAGGCCTTGGGCAGTCCAGCCTGGCCAGGCCGTCATCCCCACCGCCCTGTGTCGTTTTCCTGAAGGGGGGTCGGTCGTGTCCTCGCGGCGGAGGATCGTCTCGTCGTTCTCGAGCGCTCACAAATCGTCGTCGTCAACGACAAAATAAAAAAGGATTATCCTCTGCCAATATTCCCTCAGTTGCCGCGTACTCCCGCAGACGACTTGGAGAGAGAGAGAGGAGGTCGGAATACAACATTAAATACAATACCAGTGAGGGATACACGCTACCAGCACCAGTCACTGCAGTGCAAGACCACGACACGAGAGACGTCTGAGGGGCTACGATATAAAGGCCAAAAAGCATAGCCTTAATATATATATATATATATATATATATATATATATATATATATATTCATTTTTTTCATATTATTCGCCATTTCCCGCGATAGCGAGGTAGCGTTAAGAACAGAGGACTGGGCCTTTGAGGGAATACCCTCACCTGGCCCCCTTCTCTGTTCCTTCTTTTGGAAAATTAAAAAAAAAAAAAAAAACGAGAGGGGAGGATTTCCAGCCCCCCCCCCCCCCTTCCTTTTAGTCGCCTTCTACGACACGCAGGGAATACGTGGGAAGTATTCTTTCTCCCATATCCCCAGGGATACACACACACACACACACACACACACACACACACACACACACACACACACACACACATACATATATATATATATATATATATATATATATATATATATATATATATATATATATATATATATATATTGGGAGGTAAGTTTGAATGGAGAAAAACTGGAGGAAGTAAAGTGTTTTAGATATCTGGGAGTGGATCTGGCAGCGGATGGAACCATGGAAGCGGAAGTGAATCATAGGGTGGGGGAGGGGGCGAAAATCCTGGGAGCCTTGAAGAATGTGTGGAAGTCGAGAACATTATCTCGGAAAGCAAAAATGGGTATGTTTGAAGGAATAGTGGTTCCAACAATGTTGTATGGTTGCGAGGCGTGGGCTATGGATAGAGTTGTGCGCAGGAGGGTGGATGTGCTGGAAATGAGATGTTTGAGGACAATGTGTGGTGTGAGGTGGTTTGATCGAGTAAGTAATGTAAGGGTAAGAGAGATGTGTGGAAATAAAAAGAGCGTGGTTGAGAGAGCAGAAGAGGGTGTTTTGAAATGGTTTGGGCACATGGAGAGAATGAGTGAGGAAAGATTGACCAAGACGACATATGTGTCGGAGGTGGAGGGAACGAGGAGAAGTGGGAGACCAAATTGGAGGTGGAAAGATGGAGTGAAAAAGATTTTGAGTGATCGGGGCCTGAACATGCAGGAGGGTGAAAGGCGGGCAAGGAATAGAGTGAATTGGATCGATGTGGTATACCGGGGTTGACGTGCTGTCAGTGGATTGAATCAGGGCATGTGAAGCGTCTGGGGTAAACCATGGAAAGCTGTGTGGGGCCTGGATGTGGAAAGGGAGCTGTGGTTTCGGGCATTATTGCATGACAGCTAGAGACTGAGTGTGAATGAATGAGGCCTTTGTTGTCTTTTCCTAGCGCTACCCCGCACACATGAGGGGGGAGGGGGATGGTATTCCATGTGTGGCGAGGTGGCGATGGGAATGAATAAAGGCAGACAGTGTGAATTGTGTGCATGGGTATATATGTATGTGTGTGTGTGTGTACATATATGTGTACACTGAGATGTATAGGTATGTATATTTGCGTGTGTGGACGTGTGTGTGTGTATATACATGTGTATGGGGGTGGGTTGGGCCATTTCTTTCGTCTGTTTCCTTGCGCTACCTCGCAAACGCGGGATACAGCGACAAAGCAAAAAAAGAAAAAAAAAAAAAAAAAAAAAATATATATATATATATATATATATATATATATATATATATATATATATATATATATATATATATATATATATATATCACAGACAACATCGACAACATCGCTACTCACAACACAACGCCAGCACAGAATGATGGCCACCCAACGTGAAGTTGTTATTAATGGTGATGTTTACAGTCTGGAATGATAATATTACTGAAGCCTTCGTCAGCTGGCTCCCGTCAGCTGCCACACGAGATAAGGGACGTCACATCCACACGCCCGCTGTTATGACAAGGCTAAGAAAATGGGGGTTGGTGGCCATGGTGGTAACTGTGGTGGTGGTAGCTGTGATCATAGTGGCAGTTGTGGAGGTGGTGGTGGTAATGTTGGTGGGTGTGGTGGCAGTGGTAATGTTGGTGGGTGTGGTGGCAGTGGTAATGTTGGTGGGAGTGGTGGCAGTGGTAATGTTGGTGGGGGTGCTGGCAGTGGTGGTAGCAGTGGTAATGTTGGTGGGTGTGGTGGCAGTGGTGATCTTGGTGGGAGTGCTAGTAGTGGTGTTGGCAGTGGTAATGTTGCTGGGAGTAGCAGTGGTGTTGGCAGTGGTAATGTTGGTGGTGATGGACCGTCTTCCCAAGTATCGTTTATCAATCCATAATTATTATCAGTTATCACGAGCAGTGAGTGTCATCTTTATCAACATTATCTTCATCACTTTATCTTCTACCAATCACTATTCCGTCTGTGGCAATAATTGTGGCGTAATGCATACATACTTGCTCCAGTTAATGAAGGAACGGCAATTCATGTCACCACAGATTGCGAAACACGTGGCTATAGTTCGTGTTACATGTGGCTTCAGTTCGTGAAACATGTGGCTAATCTTAGCGAAACACGTGGCTTCAGTTCGTGAAACATGTGACTACTCTTCGTGAAACACGTGGCTTCAGTTCGTGAAAAATGTGGTTACTGCTACTGAAACACATAGCTTCAGTTCGTGAAACAAGTGGCTTCAGTTCGTGAAACATGTGGCTACTGTTCGGGAAACATATGACTACAGTTCATGAAACATGTGGCTTCAGTTAGTAACATCAGCTCCTTACCAAACGTTCATACTGGAGCGGCGACTTCACCTCTGCACAACTTCACTGTGCTATCAACTTCCTCCGACAGACACATCCCCCTTGTCACGCTACCCTGGCAGTGCCACACGTGCTAGCAGTTCCACACACCCTGACCACTGCCACAACTTGGCAGTGCCAGACAACATGGTCACTGCCAAACCCTGGCAGCGCTAAACGACCTGGCCTCTGCCACACCCTGACAGTGCCACACAACCTGGCCACTGCCAAACCCTGGTTGTGGCAAACTACCTGGCCCCTGCCACACTTTGGCAGTGCCACACTGGCCACTACCACACCCCGACAATGCCACACATCATACAAAGAAGATGGGGTCACACTGATTTCCTGTCTTAAAATTAGACCAAGGTGTGCCACCAACAGATTACACATATGTCTTGGTGTTTCCTGAGTCGATGGGACAATATCCTGGGTGCCTCACGAGACCATGGATTAAAACCTTTGTGCATTAGGAGAGTGTGTCCAGAAACAGGTCAGGTATGGACTCAGTACTGACTCGGCGTTATCAGAGCCTCCAAAATGCAGACCCATTTACTATCTGGCTGAAAGGCTTCAAAGAAACATAAACGAAGACTTTAACATGGCAACAGAAAACATGCTATTCAGCTAAAGGTATAATAATAATGGTAATAATAATAATAATAATAATAATAATAATAATAATAATAATAATAAGAAGAAGAAGAAGAAGAAGAAGAATTTCTGTCTTGGAACCTTTATTTAACAGTGTTCACCTCGTACTCTGTCTCATCTGGTATAGAGGCACCGGATTCTCAGCGTTCAGTCTGTCGCCAGTAACTGTGGTCTATCCCTACAGGAGGACGACCTCTGGGTCCACTGAAGCTCAGCGACCTGGCTAGCCTCGGTGATGTCTTGCAGACGATGACGGTACGTCTGCAAGATCGAAATACGCTCTTGCCTTTATGAGAAACTTCCCCCATACCATACGTACGTCTGGAAGGATTCCACGACAACTTACGTGGAAGGCATAAACTGCACACACTGTCCTTATGACATAACCTCCAGGAAACTGAAAGTTCTGTCATGGAACTAAGAGTGGACCACGGTATAAATCATACACGCCAACTGAACTAAAATCACTAAGGAACAAAATCACACACACACACACACACACACACACACACACACACACACACACACACACACACGAGCCCCCGTGGCGTTATGTTAATCGTTAAGACCCATGAGACTCGCGACCCGGACAGAGCAGCAGGCTGGCAGACACCCCACCCGTTCGTTCCATCCTCCAGACTCTTAAGAGTACGTTGCTAAACCGGTTATCTCGTGGCAGATTTAAGTGGGAAACTTCATGAGTGGCTTCTCGGCTCGGGGAGTGCGTGAAAGGAGGAAGTTCATCTTTATAAAAGCAAGTTTATTATGTATAACAGGGGAGAGGAACAGGTTGGTTGAAGTGAGTTTGAATGGAGAGAACCCGGAGGCAGTGAATTGTTTTTTACACCTGGGAGTGGATATCGCATAGTATAGACCCATGGGAGCTGAAGTATGCCATAAAGTGGGTGAGAAAGCAAGGTCACACTGAGGCGTGTAGCGAAATTGTCTCTGTCTGTAAAGGCAATGATGGGTTTGCATGATGATCAAAGAGTACCATCGATGTTGCATGGACGCAAAGGCGTGGGCCAAAAAAGGGTGGGAAAAGAAAAGGGAGGGAGGGGAAGGGGGGAATGATGGAAGTGAAATATGGGAGGACGATGTGGTGTAAGGAGGATTGATCGCACAAGAAACGATAGGATAAGAGAGAGGTGCGGAAGTAAGAGGATTAAGTGTGGGGGAAAGTGAAGAGGATGTGTTGATACGGTATGGACACATAAGTGAGGAAAGGTCGACTAAGAAGGGTATACATGCCAGAAGTGAAGGGAACAAGGAAAATGGGAAAACAAGAAGTGGTGGAAGGATGGAGTGAATTATATTTTGAGTGATTGGGGCTTGAACTTGTGGATACTGTTCTCTCTTACCACACATTCTTCAGCGCTACCAGAACTTTCGCCCCCTCCCCCACCTTATGACTCACTTCCGCTTCCATTCACTGCTAAGTCCACTCCTTGATACAAAAAGCACTTCATCTCCTCCATTCATACACACATCTCAACAAACCTGTCCATCAACCCTGTTGAACCTAAGACCTTGCTTTTATTTATAATCACTCTCAACTTTCTCTTTTCACAAACTCCTCCAAACTCGGTCACCAACTTCTACAGTTTCCCACACGAAAGCGGCGGGAGGGGATGTTGACAGACTCTGTTTGCTTGTGGCTGTGAAGAGGTTATCTTCGGAGAGGCTGTATCATCGTGAGTTGCCGATATGATTTAGTCCTTAACCTTAAGACCGACTTGGAGATATGTTAAGGATGGAACAAGGAGGAATGTTCGCCTTTCATAGGATCAGAAAAGAAATGTCAGAACCATAGAAATAATAATAGGCTCTGAAGAACATTAGAAGACCACTATAAGTGACAATGAAATTATATATATATATAATAAATCATCACGTCATTCAAAGATAAGAATCGAGGCGCTGACAGCGAGTGGTTCGAAATAAAAACCGGAGGTAAAGCAAGGAGGCGTGCTGCACCCTCTTTTATTCATATATACGGATGAATGTGTAAGAGGAATATACATAAGTGAAGATAAAGAGATAACATTGGCATACGCTGATGACGTAGCTTTTATAAACTGAAAACTGGACAGACTTACAAGACGCAGTGAATAAGCGGATCACCAGCTACATTAAAGAGAGTAATTCTACATATTTTGGAGAGATATTCAAATAATGAAAAATCGAGAAGAAGTGGAACTAACACAGTTATTAAATACAGGGCAAACTTCGTTCTCCTATACCCTATAATGAAAGACAAAATATGCACATTGAGACGCAAAATAATAATATATAACGCCAGTCTAAGACCCCGATGAATAGTGTCACTGATGACCAAAACATGGCCAAAGATCAAGGCTGTCGAGACGAATGCTCTGAGGCCAATCAGAGAAGCTGCAAGATTAGATAAGAAACACAACGATAAGAGAGGATTTAAACGTTATATCTGTATTAGAAAAAATAATACAGAGTATAAGTTAAGGTGGTACTCCCTGGCACTGAGGTAGGCCATGACGCATCAGAAGTGGACTCCTGACGGAAGACGTCCACCAGCAGGACGTGCAAGAATGAGGTGAATTGAAGGGCATCGAAAGTTTATTGGATAGAAAAAGGAAAGACACTGGAAGAAGTTGACGAAAACAGAAGACGAGCACAGGAACAAGTGAAGATTGAATGGAAGGCCGGCAACTGATATCTGGTGAGAAGGATGTGTGTGTGTGTGTGTGTGTGTGTTTGTGTGTGTGTGTGTGTGTGTGTGTTTGTGTGTGTGTGTGTGTGTGTGTGTGTGTGTGTGTGTGTGTGTGTGTATATATATATATATATATATATATATATATATATATATATATATATATATATATATATATATATATCCCTGGGGATAGGGGAGAAAGAATACTTCCCACGTATTCCCTGCGTGTCGTAGAAGGCGACTAAAAGGGGAGGGAGCGGATGGCTGGAAATCCTCCCCTCATTTTTTTTTAATTTTCCAAAAGGAGGAACAGAGAAGGGGGCCAGGTGAGAATATTCCCTCAAAGGCCCAGTCCTCTGTTCTTAACGCTACCTCGCTGATGCGGGAAATGGCGAATAGTATGAGATATATATATATATATATATATATATATATATATATGTGTGTGTGTGTGTGTGTGTGTGTGTGTGTGTGTGTGTGTCCGGAGAGAGAGAGAGAGAGAGAGAGAGAGAGAGAGAGAGAGAGAGAGAGAGAGAGAGAGAGAGAGAGAGAGAGAGAGAGAGAGAGAGACATGGGTACTCACGTAGATAATGTTCTCGTGGTATCGCTTCTTCAGGTTGTCTATGAAGGCTCGTTCACTGAGGTAGTCCTCGAGCAGGATGGCGTCGGGCACACCGGTCCTCTCCCGCTCCTCCAGCACGCTCTCCATCCTCTCTAGCTGCGGCTTCTTGCTCCTGAAGATATCACAAGAGAAACAAATACATTAGATTTCATGAGACACATCTCGCATGAAGAATGGACGAAAGAAAAAAAAAAGAGAAAATCATATGTCTATAGAAAAGGATGGTACAGTTGCCAAGCACAATGTCCTAATTTATGAAATTTATTTGCATTAATATTCTTTATCGTCTTTATACATAAGGATCTGGTCGAAGACCAGGCTATCAGAATACCGAACGAACACAGTCATAAACCAAACGAATGATCTGTAAATCCTCGCTGTAATAATGTCAAACGCGAACGCAACTAAACAACAGTTGCCTCCTCTAGATGGATGGTGAGATGGATCCTGCAGACTTTCACGACAAGGGTAGAAAAACCAAAGATGGTGCTTTTCAAGGAGCAATTCCTCTCACGAACAGAGTATTCGTGCGTGTTCTAAAATCACTCTACAAGGCAAGCGAGATTACAGAATCAGAAAGTGCTCAGAGATCTTTCACGGCCCACATTAATGTGGTTAAGAAACTAAATTACTGAGAACGATTGAAATCGCTGAAGCTATACTCCCCGGAGCGCAGACGGGAGAGACATATTATCATCTGAACATGGAAAATCCTTGAAGGCATGTTCCCCAACTTTTCAGCACGTCCTCCTGGCACGACTGGCTTTGAAGACTGTATAATACTACCTCAGTAATCTAAAGCCGCGATGTGCAACAAAAGATAGAACACCTTAAACGTCCGGGGCCCAAGAATGATCAAACACCATACTTGCGATCATCAGAAACACCATGGGATGCACAGTGGGCCTTGGACTAGTATGTACAAAGTGAAACCAGACCAGCCAGGCTGTGGGGGCGACGTGGGCATACGGGCTGCGTGTATTCCAACAGCTTGGTCGACCAACGACCCGACCCAGCAAGCCTGGATCCGGCCCTGTATGTTGGGGGTCGACGGAGGCCCTGGAATACTACATCAGGTGAATATCATGCTTCATTACCTAAGGGTAGGCCTCGGGGGCCACGCCTTCAGCAGCCTCACTTGAGCAGAGGGACAAGACTACAGCTTAGTCCCAGACAGAGCTGCCGGGGGTACAAAACCTCCCCAGCTGGCATGATGCGAGTTAAAGGTCGCGTCTTCGTGTTCACAGGGCTGATAATGAAGTAATGACACTTGAAGAACACACACCGTCCATCTATTCACATCTGTATCCTTGATTGTCTTCTTGTAAATGCTCCAAACTCTTGTGATCTTTCATGGAAATTTACCAATATATTTGTGGACGCCTTTTCTACACCCTTTGGACAGTAAGGAAATTAACCAACGCATGGAAGTGGTGCACGTTTGGATAATTCTTTTTCTTAATATCCCTTGAAACTCACATTGAGGTGTCATTCTCTTTTCCCCGTTTTTTTCTCTCTTTCGTAAGTTTTCGAAAGCCAGTAAAGAAACCTTGGCCACTAGGGCGGGAGAGATTACTTCATCGTTATCTTCCCTGACATTACCGACCTTTATATGTCTGGTGAAAATTTCTAATGTTAGAGGGGGAAAAAAAAAAGACATTTCAGAAGGATGTTACAATAATCCGTCACTTCCAACGTATCACGTTTAAAACTATGCCGGATTTAACTGCAAAACTCACCAGTTTCTACCAAGACTGAACTAAATTTCTGTTACTACTCAAAGTCTTACATAATGTTAAGAAACACGAAGTGAAATCGTCTATATTATGGGATCGGAATTTCTCTGCGAATGACGGTGTTCGCATTGTGTTCAATATAAGAAAACATATTTTTACGCTTTGCTGTCCAGGATCACTGCGAAGGACTGCTCGTGTCCACAGTACCTGGTGCCTGGCATAGCCTGGTGTTTGTGTATAAGTACCTAAAACATAGGAGTAGAGACATGGTACGTACATATACAAGGTTTAAGAGACGTGACAACACGAGTGTTACACACTTACAGTAATTACACTGGGGACAGACGTATGCTGCAGGGGAAGGACGAGGTTAGCTAAATAACCTTAAGGGTCATGTCAAAGGTGAACGCTATGATACAGAAGGGTCGTATCGCTGCACTCAAGACTCGTACCGTCGTAATCAAGAGGTCAACCCCTGTGTAAGAAACGAGGCGGGAAGCCTGTGTACACAGTGACACTTAAAGAAAATGGGGACCACAGCCCAAACAGTCATCGGTTGATTACCATTTAGTAACAGCAGTAGGAAACCACCCGCCATACCACACATACACAGTCAGAGTGAATGTCGTCTTATGAATCATCTCTTAATACCTGAAGAAGGAGTTGACAGCCGGAGCCCAACCAGTCAACCACCTGAGAAGGTGGCTGCACAAGGGAAGGAACAGGTCGAGAAACAGATTAGATGATGGTGTGGGTGTATACGAAGTGGGGAGCTTTCCCTGAGGTGTGTGACCGGCTTGCTGATTAGGGGTTTATCTTTTTTTTTTAATTACTGTTATACCCCCGGCAGACTGTGTGTGTGTGTGTGTGTGTGTGTGTGTGTGTGTGTGTGTGTGTGTGTGTGTAGTGATAACAATGTCTTCTATCCAGGAAGATTCAACATTCCCAAGTCTATTCTCAGGGGGAAAAAGGGAAATACCCACCATGGTGCTACTGTTCTTGGCATGGCTCCTGGGGTACAACACAGGAGAAAGTAATGACCTTCATGGATATGTATATCCACTAGTCTCTCTGTGAACGTTCACTTTATCTTCCTAATATCCAACCTGGATGATCGTTCCTAAAACGGTACTTAAAGTGATGAACTCCATTTATGTTCTCAATTCTTCAAAGGCTTTAAAAAATGTCATTTTAGACCATGATATACGAATCTAACCTCTTCAGGATTTCCCATTATGTTGTATAATTTTCTCAATCAAGTCGCTGCAAAAATCCCTTGAACAATGTCCTTCAATTCAATCGTGTCTCAAGACGCAATCACAAAGACTCAATCCTACCTCAATACGGTATGAAGGTGACGGAGGGAGACCATGGGAGACCTACACGACAAACCTAATGGTGAATGCCTGGTGAAGTGCTCAGGGGTCCTCTCACCCTCACAGCCAGGGCTGTTGGGTGTCCTTACCGACCTGAGGCCGGTAATAGTAGCCTACGTTCCTGGTCTACGGAGAGACAAGACAGTAAAGCAAGAGGCAACTCCCAACCCACCACTCCCTCCAGAAACGGAAATTCTGTAGGAAGAGGATGAAATTGACGACACATCCTGATATGATAATTTCAGTCATCAGACACACTGGGGAGGATGAGATGTAACCCCACACTGTTACGAAGCACCACAGGTAAGACAAGTGCATGCTTACACTGCATGATCCACGACGGAGGTGAAATGAGACGAAGGTACGGGGCAGAGAGGAGGCGGTGTGTGCCAGGTGAGGCGGGCGTGTCCCCAGAGCCCACCACTGGGTGTAGGGAGGAGGGGAGAACCTGCCCACCTACTACTTCAACAGAGCGGCCGTCCTTCCCGCACTGGGTCACCCGAGAACATGACACTTGCAAAACTTCACCACCTAGATACTACATGACCTGTATATATATATATATATATATATATATATATATATATATATATATATATATATATATATATATACATATATATATATATCAGCGAGACAGCATCGTAAGAAACAGGTTATTGAACCTTAAAGGGAAAATAACCTGCTTCCTTCCTCTCTCTCTGCTCCACCTTTTGGAAAACAATACAGGAAGGGAGGATTCCCAGGCCTCCTCCCGACGCTCCCATATACATATCTATATCTATCTATCTTTTTATCTATCTATATATGTGTGTGTGGAGATAGATAGATAGATAGAGAGAGAGAGAGAGAGAGAGAGAGAGAGAGAGAGAGAGAGAGAGAGAGAGAGAGAGAGAGAGAGAGAGAGAGAGATCCAGGGCGACCTCAGACAACCCCTGTTATAATCAAGAATGTTGTCGTCTCCTGGGACGCCCAGCTCAGGGATACATAATGGAGGCAGAATAATGAGAGGGAATGAGAACATAACGAGCAGGTAACCACTGTGGTCACGTCTGTCCAATCCTCCACGCCAATTTAGTAGTCTTAACGTACAGCTGTTAGCATTGTATTAGGAGGGTCATAACTAGGGAATGAGGGTTCAGACCATGAACGGAGCCGTTGTAGGAGGGAGAACGATGAGAGGAGGTAAAATCAGCTGTTGGTCACAGCTCGGCATCTGACCGGTGGCCAGGGGTCGAGGGTCATTGCATAACATGACCCTCTCACCTCTCGCCCTGCGGGAAGGAGAAGGAGGAGGAGGAGGAGGAGGAGGAGGAGGAGGAGAGGAAGGAGAAGAAGAAGAACCAATCGCCAGCATTCTTCCTGATCACTTAGCTAAATAATCATTCAAATATTATGGTGGCTCGTTCGTACACCAGGTGGGATCCGTCACCATAGCAAGTCCCCCATAGGACTAAGCAGTAAATTACCATTTTCGCCATGTTCCAAATAAGAAAATACCGCGAGAAACTGACGATTACAGACACAACGATCAGCGAGTCGAGCGTGGAAAATTGAAGGCGTGAGTTAGCAAAGCAATGGATACAAGAAACGGAGTTCATTGACTTTGGTAGCACACTGCTGGCACTACCCAGGACAAAGACGAGAACAGAGACGAGACCGGTACTACTGGGTCAGTCGGTCCCAGATGAGTGGAGAGACGACCCACAGCGTCTCGCTTTTGGGACGCAGAGATTCGCCCAGCCCGAGAGAGAGAGAGAGAGAGAGAGAGAGAGAGAGAGAGAGAGAGACTCCAAGCGGCGTCTTAGCTACGGTGATATACAGACAGTGGAGGGCGTAGCGGATACGCGAGCCGTGCCAACGACGTGCTCGGGGCGTGTTTAAGACCCAGCCGGCGGGGTGCGCCGCTGTGAACCAGGTACCCAGTGACCGGCCAGCCCGGGAGAGCGCGGTCGGCCCTCCGCTGGAGCAGCACGGGCGAACACACGGACACAGCCTCCCTACAGACCCACAGCTGAGGGAACTCATGTTTTGATGGCTAATGTAACGACCCGATGCACCATGATGTTACTTTTAATGAAAGACGAGACGTGAGGGGAGAGTAACAAGACACTATAATGTGAGGCAGGAATTATCGTAGCTAGCAAAGTTCCGTACAGGATTTGGATAAGCGTCTTCCCTATATATGTATTGACGTCCATTTGCCACTAGGCTGTAACTCCTATTTTCTTTCTCCTCGTTATGGCACCCATAACCATGTATGGTGGTGACCCGGTAAGTTCACAGTGTCGCGACCATTCATGTGTCGGGATGTTATACCGAGTTTCTCCATGTTTACTTTTATCTACGTCACGTGACTTCTCGCCACGCCATTACAGTCACACGTGGGAATGATAGCTGTCTTTAACCCTATAGGAAAGTGAGTGACCACGGTAAGTGTGGCAGTCCCTCGGCCCCAATGGAGTCATTAATGTCATTATCAAGGTGTTGTTTCTGAAGCCATGGCTTGTGGGCGCCCCCCGTAGTGCTCGTGACTGATTACGACGAAGATGAAGAAGTCTCGGTAGTAGTCTTCTACTAGTTAGTCTATTTCTTCACTTTTTACCCCTCACACACACACACACACATATATACTGAGTTTGGTAAAGTGTGTGAAAGAAGAAAGTTAAGAGTAAATGTGAATAAGAGCAAGGTTATTAGGTACAGTAGGGTTGAGGGTCAAGTCAATTGGGAGGTGAGTTTGAATGGAGAAAAACTGGAGGAAGTGAAGTGTTTTAGATATCTGGGAGTGGATCTGGCAGCGGATGGAACCATGGAAGCGGAAGTGGATCATAGGGTGGGGGAGGGGGGCGAAAATTCTGGGAGCCTTGAAAAATGTGTGGAAGTCGAGAACATTATCTCGGAAAGCAAAAATGGGTATGTTTGAAGGAATAGTGGTTCCAACAATGTTGTATGGTTGCGAGGCGTGGGCTATGGATAGAGTTGTGCGCAGGAGGATGGATGTGCTGGAAATGAGATGTCTGAGGACAATGTGTGGTGTGAGGTGGTTTGATCGAGTAAGTAACGTAAGGGTAAGAGAGATGTGTGGAAATAAAAAGAGCGTGGTTGAGAGAGCAGAAGAGGGTGTTTTGAAATGGTTCGGGCACATGGAGAGAATGAGTGAGGAAAGATTGACCAAGAGAATATATGTGTCGGAGGTGGAGGGAACGAGGAGAAGAGGGAGACCAAATTGGAGGTGGAAAGATGGAGTGAAAAAGATTTTGTGTGATCGGGGCCTGAACATGCAGGAGGGTGAAAGGAGGGCAAGGAATAGAGTGAATTGGAGCGATGTGGTATACCGGGGTTGACGTGCTGTCAGTGGATTGAATCAAGGCATGTGAAGCGTCTGGGGTAAACCATGGAAAGATGTGTAGGTATGTATTTTTGCGTGTGTGGACGTATGTATATACATGTGTATGGGGGTGGGTTGGGCCATTTCTTTCGTCTGTTTCCTTGCGCTACCTCGCAAACGCCGGAGACAGCGAAAAAAAAAAAAAAAAATATATATATATATATATATATATATATATATATATATATATATATATATATATATATATATATATATATAAAGCAGTAAGAGTAAACCACGTAAAGGTATGTGTGGCTTGACAGTGGGGGCGAGGAGCTCTGGTCATGCAGGTAGAGAAAGGATGTGGACGAATGAGGCCGATATCTTATTTTGTGCCTGGCACTACCTCGCTTCGCTGGAATCATTCTATATGTGCATACATATATATATATATATATATATATATATATATATATATATATATATGGCTTGGTTGTGGATATCGAGCAGTGCTTTTGGTGCATTGCATTGACAGAGAATGGAGCCAAGTGAGGATTTTTCCCTCAAAGGCTCTGTTATCTATTCTTGATTCTTGACGCTACCTCGCTTACGCCGAAAGAAAAAAGAAAACGAAGAAAAAAAGACAAAATTATATATATATATATATATATATATATATATATATATATATGGACTCCGCCTGTGAGTTGTTACACCTTGAGCGAGAAGTCAATGAACCAAAGGAAGCCGAGTCTGGTCGAGGACGTTCTTGCTGGAAAGTGGTCATTCATTTCCATGCTCCTGCGTGGAGTGCAGCCTTTGCAGCCGCTGAAGCACCGCAAAAAGACCCGTGCAGTCAGGAGGGAGAGCAAGTATCGTCATGAGTCCTAGCATCTAACCGCTCTTAATACCACAAATGGTCATCCTCTCTACGCTCAATCGACATTTCTTTTGTTGCGTGTCGGAAGGTGAGGTAAGGTCACCCAGTGGCATCACGCCCGCATCTCCCAGACGTGTCTCCCGTGTTATATCACCAAGCATGACCGTCGCATCTTACGTCTGGCGGGATTTTGTCATTCTTTTCCTCACTTTTTTTTTTCCTTCCTTGCCTAAAGGAACATGACAGCGTTGGAGGGGGGGAGGTCCAATGGAAGACCTGGAGGATGTGCGTCGTATAACTTGTCTACGTCGATGAGATGATCCGTCTTCGGTCGGAATGTGTTATATATATGAGCTGTGTGTATCGGTGAACGTGTGACATACTTTGTGTGTGTGTGTGTGTGTGTGTATCTCAGTCATCCTACAACAGGAGGCAGGACCAGTAGCAGCCTTCGAGTGTGACACTGTACAGGAGGAGAACACAAGGCTGCCTGACCCAGTGGACTAACGCTTGAGAGAGGCCATCGGTGGGCGGTGGCCAGCCCACAGCACGCCTCACTGTGGCATACATGGTGTGTGTGTGTGTGTGTGTGTGTGTGTGTGTGTGTGTGTGTGTGTGGAGGGGGATGCTAGTCATACAATATGAGGGCACATCACCGCTGGGTTAGGGAGGCACTCCCCTGGGGGCGAAAGACGATCATCAACACCATCATCGTCATCATCATCATCATCGTCACCATAACCATGAGGATTACCTTCATCATCACCAGCCATCACGTCATATGACCTCCACAGTGTCGTCACGTACTGCCTTACCCTCGTTGGGTGGTGGACACAGTAAGGCAACCATGCATACCAACCCATTACATCCACGTCGTCATCACCACACTTGCCATCCTCCTCTTCTTCTTCCTCCTCCTCCTCCTCCTCCTATTCATACTCCTAAACCTCATCATCATCCTTGCCCTCGTTCTCCTCAACCTCATCATCACCCTTGCCACCCTCCTCCTCAACCTCATCATTATCCTTGCCATCCTCCTCCTCAACCTCATCATCACCCTTGCCCTCCTCCTCCTCAACCTCATCATTATCCTTGCCATCCTCCTCCTCAACCTCATCATTATCCTTGCCATCCTCCTCCTCAACCTCATCATCACCCTTGCCCTCCTCCTCCTCAACCTCATCATTATCCTTGCCATCCTCCTCCTCAACCTCATCATTATCCTTGCCATCCTCCTCCTCAACCTCATCATTATCCTTGCCATCCTCCTCCTCAACCTCATCATTATCCTTGCCATCCTCCTCCTCAACCTCATCATTATCCTTGCCATCCTCCTCCTCAACCTCATCATTATCCTTGCCATCCTCCTCCTCAACCTCATCATTATCCTTGCCATCCTCCTCCTCAACCTCATCATTATCCTTGCCATCCTCCTCCTCAACCTCATCATTATCCTTGCCATCCTCCTCCTCAACCTCATCATCACCCTTGCCACCCTCCTCCTCAACCTCATCATCACCCTTGCCACCCTCCTCCTCAACCTCATCATCACCCTTGCCACCCTCCTCCTCAACCTCATCATCACCCTTGCCACCCTCCTCCTCAACCTCATCATTATCCTTGCCATCCTCCTCCTCAACCTCATCATCACCCTTGCCACCCTCCTCCTCAACCTCATCATCACCCTTGCCACCCTCCTCCTCAACCTCATCATTATCCTTGCCATCCTCCTCCTCAACCTCATCATTATCCTTGCCATCCTCCTCCTCAACCTCATCATCACCCTTGCCACCCTCCTCCTCAACCTCATCATCACCCTTGCCACCCTCCTCCTCAACCTCATCATCACCCTTGCCACCCTCCTCCTCAACCTCATCATCACCCTTGCCACCCTCCTCCTCAACCTCATCATCACCCTTGCCACCCTCCTCCTCAACCTCATCATTATCCTTGCCATCCTCCTCCTCAACCTCATCATTATCCTTGCCATCCTCCTCCTCAACCTCATCATTATCCTTGCCATCCTCCTCCTCAACCTCATCATCACCCTTGCCACCCTCCTCCTCAACCTCATCATTATCCTTGCCATCCTCCTCCTCAACCTCATCATTATCCTTGCCATCCTCCTCCTCAACCTCATCATTATCCTTGCCATCCTCCTCCTCAACCTCATCATTATCCTTGCCATCCTCCTCCTCAACCTCATCATTATCCTTGCCATCCTCCTCCTCAACCTCATCATTATCCTTGCCATCCTCCTCCTCAACCTCATCATTATCCTTGCCATCCTCCTCCTCAACCTCATCATTATCCTTGCCATCCTCCTCCTCAACCTCATCATTATCCTTGCCATCCTCCTCCTCAACCTCATCATCACCCTTGCCACCCTCCTCCTCAACCTCATCATTATCCTTGCCATCCTCCTCCTCAACCTCATCATTATCCTTGCCATCCTCCTCCTCAACCTCATCATTATCCTTGCCATCCTCCTCCTCAACCTCATCATTATCCTTGCCATCCTCCTCCTCAACCTCATCATCACCCTTGCCACCCTCCTCCTCAACCTCATCATCACCCTTGCCACCCTCCTCCTCAACCTCATCATCACCCTTGCCACCCTCCTCCTCAACCTCATCATTATCCTTGCCATCCTCCTCCTCAACCTCATCATCACCCTTGCCACCCTCCTCCTCAACCTCATCATCACCCTTGCCACCCTCCTCCTCAACCTCATCATCACCCTTGCCACCCTCCTCCTCAACCTCATCATCACCCTTGCCACCCTCCTCCTCAACCTCATCATTATCCTTGCCATCCTCCTCCTCAACCTCATCATTATCCTTGCCATCCTCCTCCTCAACCTCATCATCACCCTTGCCACCCTCCTCCTCAACCTCATCATTATCCTTGCCATCCTCCTCCTCAACCTCATCATTATCCTTGCCATCCTCCTCCTCAACCTCATCATTATCCTTGCCATCCTCCTCCTCAACCTCATCATTATCCTTGCCATCCTCCTCCTCAACCTCATCATCACCCTTGCCACCCTCCTCCTCAACCTCATCATCACCCTTGCCACCCTCCTCCTCAACCTCATCATTATCCTTGCCATCCTCCTCCTCAACCTCATCATCACCTGGCTGGGCTAGCCACCCGCCCTTGTAAACACATCACGAAGATCAGGAAAAGTCTTCATGTGTACAATAAGTAAATGTACCACGTACGGTGATCACGGGTGACACCCGTAGCACGGTGTACATGTGTACACCAACTTTCCACAATTCTGTATAGGCAGCCGAGTGTAGGGAGAAGTCAAACACCACACTAACACCGGTCCCTTGGCGATGGTCTAGGGGTAGGGCAGGGGCGGAGATGGGTAGGGCAAGACAGGGCAGGACAAGGGAAGGGAAGGGTAAGGCACGAGAAGGCAAGGAAAGGTGGGACGAGCCAGGTCAGGTCGGGTCAGGTCAGGTCGACGTAAGGCAGGGCCAGACAAAGGAGGAAGATGAATGGTGACAGGAAGCAGGAGGAGAAGTGACAGGGAAACGGAAATGGTATGAAGACCTGCAGCAGGAGGGGAGGGAGGGAGCGAGGGAGGAGGAGGACTGGAAAAACACGTTGAGAAAGTGGTAATGGAGGAGAGAGGCGGGTGGGTCGTGACACGGCTCGAGACGCCTCATCAGACCAAGGGGACCAGGGCAGGGGACGTGGCGGAGACATGGCACGGGTGGTGGAGGAGACATGGAAGGGGTGGTGGAGGAGACACGACACGGGTGGTGGAGGAGATATAACACGGGTGGTGAAGGAGATATAACACGGGTGGTGGAGGAGACACGACACGGATGGTGGGGGAGACATGACACGGGCGATGGAGACACAACACGGGTGGCAGGGGGAGATATGACATGGGTGGTGGAGGAGACATGACACGGGTGGTGAAGACACAACACGGGTGGTAGAGACACAACACGGGTGGTAGAGACATGACAGGGATGTTAAAGGAGACATGACATGGGTGGTGGAGGAGACATGACAAGGGTGGTGGAGGAGACACGACACGAGAGGCGGAAGAGACATGACACCATGGGAGGGATTGGTGTGTGCGTATAGAAAAGGATTTAGGCTGGTAGGTCTAGGTAGTGTACTGGTGAGTACTGGGTAGCTTAATGAGTATAGTTAGCACACTGGTGAGTACTGTCTCGCGTAATGAGAGTAGGTAGTGTACGGGTGAGTACAAGGTAGTCTACCAGTTGTAAGTAGTGTACTGGTGAGTATTAGGTAGTCTACCGGTTGTAGGTAGTGTACTGGTGAACACTGGAGTGTTGGGGAGAGGGGGGGGGGGGAGAGTCATGCAAGGGGGCGTGGCGATTCATGACTCAAGTTTGTCGTGCTAGGGGGACGGTCATGAGGGGAACCCAACGATTCATGGCTCGCTGGGGAATGAAGGAGGAGGAGGAGGAGGAGGAGGAGGTCTGTGAGGGAGGGAGAGGCAGGCAGTGATGGGAGGTGGCGAGGTAAGCGACCCGCCCAAGAACTGGAGCAGAATGATAGTGATGAAGAATGAACTCCCTCTGTGTGTGGCACGGCCCGCAGTACCTGTGCTCTCTCTCTCTCTCTCTCTCTCTCTCTCTCTCTCTCTCTCTCTCTCTGCACTCCTGACTTGCATCATCTACAGTAAAAGAGAACTGGGGATCAGGTTCTCGCCTAAGGCCAGTGAGAGAGAGAGAGAGAGAGAGAGAGAGAGAGAGAGAGAGAGAGAGAGAGAGAGAGAGAGAGAGAGAGAGCACAAAAACTTTGAAAGAAATGGAGGGAACGGTTGATCTTCCTCCTCCCTAGCGCCACTCTCCTCCCGTTGTCTGCCGTGGTCACCTGCCTCGCCCACTTCCCCTCACTGCCTACCCTTACCTACGTCGCCCCCCCCTCCCTCGCTCGCACGTCGCCTTTCCCTCCTTCCTGACTCTCCAAGTCCCCCAAAAGACCTTTTATTGCATCATT